>NC_056529.1:546454-583202 GCF_019175285.1 Sceloporus undulatus | reverse complement strand
AAATTGACGTTATGTGTTTTGATGTTGTGTGTTTTTAACTGAAGTTAGGTGTTCTATTCTAATCTGTTGCTGTTCTTTGCCTTGATAAATGGGGAGAAGTGGCTAAGAATATTAGTAATAGTAGCAGTAGTATTATTAAAGTGGTATGAAAGTTCTATAAACATGTCGTGTAGATAGGCTCTAGAGGCCCTATCACAGTGCACAATTTCTGCAATGTGATTCCACTTTAACCACAATGGCTGCCTCCTGTGGAAGCCTGGGTTTTGTACTTTGGGAATGCACTAGACTAGAGCTCTCAGGCTGAGACTTCTAACCACCTCTCCCTGAACTGTAAATCTCAGGATTCGGTAGGACTTACAGTTGAAAGGGAACAATAAAGCTGTACTTCTTGAAAATCCCCATGAGAGTAAGGTTGATGAAATGAGCCATACCTGAGGTCCCAGATCCGGGCCATGCAGTCTTCTCCCCCCGTGTACATCCATCGTCCGTCTTCATGGAACCCGACGGAGGTGATGTTCTTGCTGACGCCATCGTAGTTGATAACTGGGTTCGGGTTATTGGAGTTCAGGTCATACATTCGAATGTGTTGGTAGCCTGGAGGCGAGAGACACTCTTAGTGCAGAGGAACTTGAAAGCACAGACTGGCGAGACACAGGCTTTGCAAATGGCGGCATCATATGCCTGTCCTAGGATCATATGCATCACAGGACATAGTTTAACTCTAACCAAATCTATGACCCAAGGACCTCGCTGCCACTGTCCATGCTTGTCAAGGCCTCTGGTTTAAAGGGTGAGGCCAGTTCTGTGCATGCTGCGCTCCACCAGAAAAACCCATTGCACAAGCTCCAAGGATACATCCAGTGTCATCAGCGCACTTGTAGAAAGCACGGATGAGTCCTTCCTGAATCTTCGCTCGTGAAGTAAAGCCAAGAAGAAGAACCCTCCCAGCCAAGCTGTGTGGGTGTTTGGTGAACCAAGACAATTTTGGGGGGAAAGTGGGGTACAAGTAAATATTACAATAATGATCATAAAACCACAGAAAACTGGAGATGACTTGAAAGCACATACCACCTGTGCAAACTGTGCCCTGGGGGAGCCACTGCACCCAGTATGCCCTCCGTGCATGGCGCACTTACCGGCGGCGGCAATCATGGTCCGGTCCGGGGTGATCTCTAGAGCATTGACCTGCTGGCAAAAGGGGTTAGGGAGCAAACCAAAGGCAGCTCTGTTCAGCAATCCTAAAAGGATACGGAGGATATTTAAAGGATACGGAGTCCTGGTGCTGGACGGTCCGGGTGCAAATCCCGCTGTGGGCCTGCCAGAACCGGACGGTGTGGTCGTAGCCGGCGGTGGCCAGGATGACCAGGTCGCTGCCCACGGTGCCCTGCGCGGTGTTCATGGCTCAAGTCGCTAAAAGGGGCAGGAAAGCAGGAAAGAAAGAAAGCCCCATAAAGGCAGAGAATGGTGCTTGGGAATCAGGAAGGGAACCCCACAGGCTCCCATTGCGGGTTCAAGGGGCAAGGCATGGCCCCACAAGCGGCATTTGTGAGTGACACTAAGCTTTTCTGGTAAGCAAAGAGGAGGGAATTATCTCCCATTGACTCCTCTGTTTGCTTTGTTTTCACACTTTTAATTGTATTGCTAGTCACTGCTGGGTTTGCCGCTTTGAGAGATGCTTAGCCTTCCTTGCCAGAAAGACTACAATTCCCAGGATCCCACAGCACTGAGCCACGGCATCCTGGGATCTACACTGCAGAAATAAAGCAGCGTGACACCGCTTTCAACTACCAAGGCTCCAGGATCCTGGGATTTGTAGTTTGGTGAGGGTTACCATGCTTCAGGGCTCTGTAAAGCTACAAATCCCAGGATTCCCTGGGAGCTGGCTGCGTCATTTCTGCAGATGCCCCCCTGAGGCACAGAAACCCATTGGGGACAATGTAGAGCTCTTTCTTCTCTTTTCTGCCTACCTTGCAGGGTTGTTGTGAGGACAAAGTAGGGAGGGGAAAGGGCAGCCTTTGGTGCAATGGAGGAAAATGCAAAGGATCACAAAGGAAAGTGACTGGACTTACCTTCAGCAGCAAAAGAGGGAAAGGAGGAGAAGCAGGATGGGACTCAGATAGCCAGTGCGCATGCGCGCATCAGAGCCCGGCTGGGGATCTCGTGCGCATGCGCAGCTAGGGAGGCAGTGCACAGGCGCACAAGAGCCACTGCAATGGCCTGTGTAGATTCACAACTTCCGGGTTCATTCCCCACAACGTCCCTCCCCACCCCGCCAGGCGCTGCTAGAGCCACTTCCATGAAAAGGCAGAGGTATTTCGCTTTCTAAAAGTGTCTTTTCCCGCTTCTGTTGCTGCGCAGAAGGAGGGGAAGCGAGTCTCGAAATACCTGGGGGAAACTTCACTCTACCACTTTCCTACTTCTGTGTTCTATGAGCTCAGCCTCAGCGAGGCGGCAGCGCCACCTGCTGGCGAGGAGGGACAAAAGCAGCGATGCGCATGCGCAATGCCTTCTGCCTGCCAAGCTCTGTCCAGCTTCCAGGGGAAAGGATGCTCTTCCTCACTTCAATGGGGATCACAATGCTTTTAAAATAGCATATTATTATTATTATTATTATTATTATTATTATTATTATTATTATTATTATTATTATTATTATTTTATATCCTGTTTTTATCCCATTATCATCATCATTATCATTATTATTAAGCCTTATTAATAAAGGGACTCAAGGCGGCAAAGAGCAGGTTCAAAACAATACGATTTAAAAACAATGCAACATTAAAATGTATAAATATTACTTTAAAAACAACAACACACAATTAAACCATTTTAAAAGTTAAAACAATTACTGAGTTAGAACAGAATATGTTAAACATACAGACTTTAAAATATGAGGGTTCCATATCCTGAATCTGAACGCAATTCTGGAGCTTATCTGGGCAGTTAATTCCCTTTTCCTCTGACTTTAGGGGATTAACCGCCCATATAAGCTCCAGGATTGCGTTCAGATTCAGAATATGGACCCCTCATATTATAAAGGGCAGCTTTACAAGACAGAATAAAAGGAATAAAATCATACAGTTTTTATTTTGCTTTGCTTTAAAGGAGGAAAATGGCTGGGTTGGCAAAGGCGTTTGGAGGCAAAATTGGGGCAACTCTTGATTCTTTACATTAAAAAGGTGTCAACATTGTTGAATTCCCTTCTCTTTTGGCTTCCTTGCAGTTTGACGACGGGCGGCTCGTATCTTAACTGGGCATTGAACTGGGCACTCGATGGGAACAGACTGGGCAACCTGGGTTATATTTGGGCACCCACAAAAATAAGCTTTGGCTGGCTTTGGTTGAATGGCTGTGATTTGGGCAATGGGCGCCTTGGCATTTCTGGTGGGTTGTTGTGGGTCAGGCACCAGCCTTCTTTAATCTTGGCTTTCCTGGTTCTCTCTCCAGCTTTCCCCGAAAGGCTTTAGTTCCCGTGGCAAAGGCTGGCATGTTCGGTTGGGTCCTTTTGCTGGCTGGGTTTATTTCTTTGTACTGTACTTCCTTGAGCTTTAATAGGCAGAAGCTTGAAGACCTGGTTTTCATTTCTGGATGGAAAAAGGTGCCCTGCGTAATCTTTTCGCTGGCAGGATGGTGGGCTGGGTGCCCTGGGTTACTGTTATCTATCTGGGTATGGTTAGGGTATCCTGGATTAATTTTTGGTAGACACAGTTGGAGACTGGGCATCCTGAATTATCCTCTATCTGGGTATGGCTTGAGCCCTTTGAATTTTATTTTTGGCTGGCACACTTGTGGACTGGGCATCCGGGTTTATTATTAGCAGAGAAGGCATTAACTTTGGGGTTGGCTTATTTTTACATTCAGTGTTTGGTGCCCAATGTGGCCGTGCCCTTTAGGTGCCAGCTTTGGTCCAGGCGAGGCAAAAATAATGTTTCTGCCCCAGTGCCGAAGGAAAAGCCAAGGTGCCAGTCCTGCAGAACCCAAGACCTGGATACCAGTCTTGCACAAAGCCAGGGCTGGCATAGTGACTGCAATGAAAGACAAGAGAAGAAGGCCTTTGAACCCTTGCTTGGTGCCTCTGCAGACTACAAATCCCAGGCTTGTCTGATGGAGCCAGGTTTGCATTAACCCTGCCTTGCAAAATGCCAAGCCTTTAGTAGGCCCAGGAATCTGGAGGGAGGGAGCCTGGGCCTTCCTTGAAAGCTGCCCTGTGCGCACTTGCCTCCCTCTCCTGCAGGGGGCGCCCCATCCCTCCCTCCATCCCTGGCCCCCTCTAAGGCCAGGTTCAGGGGCTGAGCCTGGGAAGCCCAGCAGCAGCCGCACCTTGGCCGACGCCTGGCCCCCCTCCGGCGGCTGCTGTTGCTGCTGCTCCTCCTCTTCCCTTTGCTGCTGCTGCGACTGGAGGCGCCTGGCTGGGCGATGCCTTCGCTGCTGCTGCTGCTGCTGCTTTCCCTTCTCCCTCTCCTGGGTTCACCTGGGCAGGACAGGTAAGGGCCCAGGGAGCCCTCAGCACAGGTGAGCCCCAAGAGGAGCAGGAGGAGAAGGGGCCCTGGCACTGCAGCCCAGGAGGGCAGCTGGGGGGCTCTGCCAAGCAGGTGGTGTTGGTGGTGGGGGGGTCTTCTTTGGTCCCTGGGGAAGGCAAGGGAGAGTTCTCGCTATGGCTGGGAGTGACTGGCACTCAGGGCCCACGATTGGCATCCCTTGCAGGCCAGTCCTGCAGGTAACCCAGGACTGACATGCCTTGGATGGCAGTCTTGGAGAACCAGGTGGGACAGGTGTGCGGATGGGTGGCTGGGCGGGGGTCTTCTTTGGCTCCTAAGGTAAGGGAGACCTCTTGCTGCAGCAAGGGAACGACTGGCACGCAGAGCCCAGGACTGGCATACCTTGCAGGGCAGTTGTGGGTAACCAAGGATTGCTAAGGTTTGCAGGCTGGTCCTGCAGAACCCAAGACTTGGGTGGCAGTCCATGAAAACCCAGGATTGGCATGCCTTGGAGGCCAGGCCTGGAGAACCCACCACAGGTATGAACCCAGGACTGGCATGCCTTGAATGGCAGTCTTGCCGAGCCAAGGACTGCTAAGCTCTGGAGGCCAGTCTTGCAGAACCAGGTGGGTGGGGGTCTTCTTTGGTTTCTGGGGGAAAGGAAGGAAGGAAGGGAAGGGAGACCTCTTGCTGCAACAGGGAAGGACTGGCATGCAGAGTCCAGGATTGCCATGCCTTGGATTGGCATGCCTTGGGGTGCCAGTCCTGCAGAACCCAAGACCTGGATACCAGTCTTTCAAAAGCCAGTCGCTGGCATAGTGTAGATGGTGGTCATGAAGAGCCCAGGACATGGATGCCTTTTGGTGCCAGTCCTGCTGCAGAGCAAGGTTTGGATGGCAATCATGCAGAGCCCAGGATTGGCATGCCTTGGGTGCCAGTCATGGATAACCCAGGACTGGCATGGCTTAGGTGCCAGTCTTGTAGAACCCAGTACTTGGATTGGTCCTTTAGGGAGAGAGCTGTCTAGACTAAACCTGGGATCAGGGCCAGATGAAAACCTTTAAAGGCCCTAAGCACTTAAAAGATGCCGGTGCCCCCCCCCCATATATATATATATATAGAGAGAGAGAGAGAGAGAGAGTGTAAAATAAAATGTAGCTTTTCAGAATGATCCAAAACCTACAATAAAATGGATTATCTGATTCTAACTTTGTTGTATTCCCAAGACAAATGCATATTATTAACCGCTGTGATTATACTACTTTTATAATTGCATATATATGTAGTTTATGTATGTATGCATGCATGCAATGTTTTCATTTCTTGTGGGAGCCTGTTGTTTTGGTGGAAGCTGGTTCCACTGCACCATTTGCAGTTTTGCACCAGGGTAAATCCAGCAAAGGGTGCCCTAACCATGGGCTTACTTTCATGGTTCATCCATCCCTGCCTGGGTCTCTTGCACCCCATTTTTGGGGTCTTACCCCCAAAGACATTGCTCCATACAGAGGAGAAGAAGGGCTGCCACGTCCATTGGGATTTGGGGCCTCATCTCTTGGCCCCTCGGTCTGGTGCCCATTTTGCTTGGCATCAATTTTATTCATTAAGCCTGCATCACCATTGGAGGGGTGAAAAGCAAACCTTGGACTGCAAATATTGGCAACCAAAGAGTGTGTAAACATTGCAGGAAAATGTTTTGCAAAGATATGACAACAACCGCAGCCCTGCAAATATTGTCAACGGTGCTTTTGCAAATGTTGCAAATCACAGTCTGCAGAAAAGGCATAGACTCAGAGTGCTTTGCAAATAACCTCAATGGGATTTGCCCAGCTGCTTTTACCAATCCTGCAAACAGCTGGGGATGTTGCGAACCGTGTTTTGCAAACCTTGCCAAAATATTTTTATTGATTTATGTGTGTATTTATTTTTTTATTTAATTGGCAAACCGACTTTCTCCCAAATGGGAACCAAAGCGGCAGCAGGCATGGGTGAAAACTATGTTTTTAAAGATAGTTAAAAGGATATTCTGAAAATGATGTCAAAAATAATATGCAAAGGTTACAAGGAATGCAAATTGTTGATAACGGCACTTTTCCTGTTTCCTAACTGTTTAATTCTGATTTCACTTTTGACGTTTGTGGATTTTTAACCATGCTTTTTTTTAACCGTTGTGTCCCAATCCAGGGAAAAAGGCAGGATTGAAATGAATATGACATTATTATTAACAACATTCTGCCAATGGTGCCAGCAGTGTTTTGCAAATATTGCCAACAATATTTTTGTAAATATCATGAAGAAGGGAGTTGTCTCTCCTTGACAGGAATCCATAGCATTGAGCCACGACAGTTAAAGTGGTGTCAAACTGGATTAATTCTGCAGTGTGGATGCAACCAAAGAGAGCAGGTGTTTTTGGGAGAGACATTATTAAACCATATGAACCAGTTAAACCAGAATGACATTGCTTTAAAGATGTTGTGTGGATGCACTCCGCAATATAACCTCCTTTATTGGATGTGAGATGAAAGCATTAGCAATACCTTTCAGCTTTGGCCTTTTCCAGATGCCCAAAATAAAAGTGACTTTAAATCCAAGTTGCTGACAGTCTTAGTTGGATGATGGTATTAATTATTACCTTCTGGGATGAGACTCTTTGGTATTAAGGTTTTAAATCTGTGGATCCAGAATATGTATGTATGTATATATGATGCAAAGTCCTTGCAAGAGGTGACCCCTTGCTTGCAAATCACGACTTATTCTGAACACACCAAATAGAAAATTAATTTGTCTTCTTCTGTGCCCGTCCTACTGAGGGAAAGTGTTGGTGTTATTTGGAAGCTGCTGAGTCAAAGAAATCCAGATACATAACTCTTGTTTGCCTGGTTGACTGCTTTCATTCCCCTGCAAGCCATTAATTTGCTCTTTGGTCTTCTGGGTTTGCTTCAGGAGGCCATCTCCCAAAAGCTGCATATCCAGGGGCTTCCTTTTTGCAAAGCTGGTTTTACAGATAATTGCAAATATTTGTGTAATAACTGCAAATATCTGCACTGTAGAAATAATGGATTTTGACATCACTTTAAATGCCATGGCTCAATGCTTTGGGATTCTGAGGTTTGTAGTTCTGCAATATATCTAGGATGCATCTAGAAATAATGCAAAAATAAGGCCTTATCTGTAGTTCAGGTAGAGTCTTCCTTATCCGAAATGCTTGGGGACCTAAGTGTTTTGGATTTTGGAATATTTGCGTATGCATATTGAGATGTCTTGGTGATGAGGCCCAAGTCTAAACATAAAATTCATTTATGTTTCATATGCACCTTATGCACATAGCCTGAAGCTGCTTTTATACCCAATATTTTAAATAATGTTTTGCAAGACATGAACTTTGTGTACATTGAACCATCAGAAAGCAAAAGGGTCACTCTCTCAGCCACCCATGTAGACAGTTTGCGATTTTGGAATAGTTCAGATTGTTTATTTATAATGAGATATCTTAGAAATGGGACCCAAGTCTAAATGTGAAATTGATTTATGTTTGGTCTGCATGAAACAAAGTTTGCACACACTGAACTATCGGAAAGCAAAGGTGTTGCTCTCTCAGGCATCCATCAAAGTTTAGGAACCCTTCCTATTCTGTAGTTCTTCATCTTCTTAAGAGATGTTTGAGATTGTTGTTTTTGGAAAGCCTTCTTGCTATGGATAGATACAAATGAGTGCTCAAATTGCACCTCCCCATGGGATGAGATACAGAGAGTAACCCATGGGATTGGGTAGGGTTACTCTCTGTCCTCCCATGTTTAAAATGCGCCAAACCTACCTTACTGCATGCACTAATAGTAATTGGTTGCACGGTGCCATGGAAATGCCACGGAGACATATCCCTGGATGCTGCGTTGGCACCTTCCCTTTGCTTGCTCCTTCCTCAGAAACTGTTTGTGCCACTCCAGATATTCCAGGCTGCATTTGGGAGGTGTGAAAGTTGTCACTTGTTCGTACCCGGGACTCTGGAAATGACACAGAACTGTCATTGCAAGGAGGATGCTGGCGTTCCTCATCCCATAAATAAAACTCGGGTTGCTTGATGCTGGCTTTCTTGCCATGAGACAAAAAGTGCTGCAATTTCTCCTTCCTTTGAAAAGAAAATTAGCAAAGACATCTTTCTATTATCTGATCAGTGGGGTTTTTTTTTATTGTACACCTAAAATAACAAAAATCCAGGGTTGTGCCTGGGATCAGGGTCTGGCTGGGTGTTGGGTCCGATGGCCATATCACACACCTTTCTTTGTTGTTGTCCTTTTTTCGGCAGGGATGGCGCTCCATCGGAGCCAGAAGCTGAATATCCTGCGGCTGGTGGTGCTTCTCACGGTCGTCTTGGCGGGCATCAAGTTTTTCTTCCGGGACAGGTGGGTGCAATGGGGATAAGGGTGCAAAACCAAGTCGTAGTCTCACTCTATTCTGCTTCGGCCAGACCTCACCTGGAATAATCCTGCATCCAGTTCTGGGCACCAAAAAGCATGTTGCTGGCTGCCATTTTGGGCACCAGCTGTCCACTATCTACCATTTGTCCTGGAAAACCAGGAAAATCCTGGATTGAAGGATCTGAAAAATGTCCTGGCTGACTGGGACAGTTGTAGCAACAAACTAGAAATCCCAGAATGTAAATTGATGACAACATATAAATAAACAGTGACGACAACAACTGAAATATGCAATAAAACGCTATTAAATGTCAAAATGTAGTGTGGGTGTTTTTTTTTGTTTGTTTTTTGAGGAGGGGAGTGATAAGCTGCCCAATCCTGCCCCAGTTTTGTGGAAGAGAATGATGGCAACCTTAACCTTGTCTGCCCACCCTCATCCTTGTTGTGTCTCTGTCGCACTCACAGCTTCACTCTGGACCAGCACAAGGAGTCCAGTGGGAAGAGCAGCTTTTGGGGCGACCCCGGAGACCCCCAGCAATCTGCCAGGATCGGGGACCCATCCTTTGAGTTCTTGGACAGCAAGGGGGCAGCGGGCGCCCGGCCAGAGACAAGGAAGCAGCCGCTTCAGGCTCTCAGCTCAACCCCCACGCGGCTGGTTCACCTGGACCTCAAGGGGGCAGCCCCCAAAGTAGCCTACCTGGAGCAGGTGAGTTGCACCGTGACCATGGCTTAGAAATTTGGCACACGGGCCTCAGAGCAACAAAGAGAATCGTGCAACTGCCCAGTTGTTGATGGATTGCAACTCCCAGCAGCCCTTAGCCAGCCTAGGCAATGGTGAGGGATGATGGGAGGTGAAATGCAACAGCCTTTAGACAGAAAAACACATTTCTCACCCCTGATGTAAAACCTGGCGAAACCAGCTATATCACCACCAAACGCATCCCTGCTCTGAGAGCTCTGGTCAGTAAGCGGAACAACAACTTCAGCTGTAATGTTGTGTGCCTTCAAGTCGTTTCTGACTTATGGCGACCCAAAAGCAAACCTAGTTTCTTCAGAGGGGATTTGCCATTGCCATCCTCTGAAGCTGAGAGAGTGTAACTTGCCTAAGAGCACCCAGTGGGTTTGCATGGCTGTGCTGGGAATCGAACCCTGGTCTCCAGAGTCTTAGTCCAACACTCACTTCCCGTGCAAAAATTAATTCTTATTATTTTGGCCTTAAAATTGCAAACTATTTATTTATTTGAAGGATTTATATCCCTCCTTTTTCTGACAATAGTATTCATAAAATGCCATTAATTTTCAAAATAAGCCATTAAATTGCAAAAGGAGCGTTGCATTAAGGGGAAATAATAAGTAAATGACTTGGAAGTCCACTCCCTCTCACCTGAAATGAAAGGCATGGCTGTGCATACATGTGTGGCCCCCAAAGAGGTTAGCGATACCTGGGTTTTTTTTGGGAGGGGAGGAAGGAGAACTGCCACTCACTTGGGATTTTGGCTTCTTATAGGTGGGAAGGATAAGGGGTCCCCATTGCCTTTCCTGGCTGCCTCTCCAGGGTTGGATCCATCGCCAGCAGCTCTTCTTAGGTCCTGTGGGTTTCAACTTCTGACTTTGCTTTTCTGCAGATCTTCCCACTTTTCTCCAAGCTGGGTGCCAATGGGGTCCTCATTGAGTACGAAGACATGTTTCCGTTCACGGGAGAACTGGAAATCCTTAGATCGCCCTATGCTTACAGGTAAGGCAATCTCTATCAGATACAGAAAGAAATGTGCCAGGAGGGTGGGCCGAATAGGCAGCCCCCCGGAAAGGGAATGGGGACAAAAAGATTGGCATTCCATCCATTTTCCTCCCTTTCAGCGACCAGGCCACTTGCTCTGCTGCTATTAATGTTCATGTATGTACGCATACAAACCCAAAACTTGTACTCCAATGAGTCCACAGTCAGTCCTTGCAATAAAGGTAATCCATAGTCAAAATCTTGGTTAGTGTTGGTAATTACAAGTTGTCCAAGGCCCCAGTTCATGTTCCTCTCCCTGACTGTACTGGGAGACCCTTGTGATGGCTGATGCCAAGGCCTGAGCAAGTCCTAGGGTCTGTCCTTGTCTCCTGACAGCGAAGAAGACATTGGAAAAGTCCTGGAGTTGGCTGAGAGGAACAAACTGGAGGTGATCCCACTGGTGCAAACGTTTGGACATGTGGAGGTAAGCCTCCACCAAATCTATCCTACCATGCAATTCTTTTCACCTGCTTCTCCAACAAGGAGGAAACAGGGAGTGGGGACAATGGCATTTGTGGTCTCACTCTCAGGGCCTCCCCACTTGAAACCCATGATCCGACATTGGTGTGATGGGTTTCCATGGTGGGCACAGCCAACAGCACAAGGGTGGCGCTGGTATTTGGGTCTCTTTGTTATTGTTGTTGCGTGCCTTTGAGTCATTTCCGATTTATGGTGAACCTATCATGCCCTGATGGCTCAGTAGTTAAATGCCAGTATTACAGCAACAAGGTGGTGAGTTTGAACACTGGGCTCCAAGGTTGACTCAGTATCCTTTTGTAGGTCAGTAAAATGAGTACCTAGCCTCTTGGGGGAAATTGACTTAACAGATTGTAAACTGCTTAGAGAGTGTTGAGTTCATTATGAAGTGGTATAGAAATGTAAATGCTATTGCTAAATGCTAAATGTTATGGGGTTTTCTTGGCAAGAGGAGGTTTGCCATTGTGTTCCCCTGAGGCTGAGAGAGAGTGACTGTCCAAGGTCACCCAGTGGGTTTCCATGACTGAGCAGGGATTTGAACCCTGGACTCCAGAGTTCAGCGTTCAAACCTTTGTGCCACGCTGGCTTTCCCGTCTTTTCTTTGGGTCCCTGCCACCTGGCAAATGGGCTTCGGAGTCCTTGCTGGCATCACAGCCAAACATTAGCCACTATCGAGTGAGATAGAAGGGGGTTAGTTTGCATTAAGTATCTTTGCCTGAAACCTTTTACATTCACTTTGTATTTCGAGGCTGGGAAAAGATATGAAGGCTGGGAATGGAAGAGAGGAGTGGATTTTAATCTGTTGTTAACATGTTTGCACACTTCCCAGGGATTGTAGAATTAGCTGTTCAGAGCCCCAGTTTGGCTGCTGCAAGGAGAGCCAAAGGGCTGGGATGCTTCTCTCTTGCAGACCACCTGCTGCATCACTGGCCACAGATAAAGCCAATGCCAGCGTCCAGCAGCAAAAGAACTCTTGGAGAGGTCTGGAACTAGACCCAGTTCCGGAAGAGGGCAAGTGGAGCCAAAGATAACCAGTTTATTTTAGGTTAAAGCTCTTGGCTGCCAGGAACTAATCCTCAGAGACAATGCAGCCTTTTAGAAGGAGAACACAGCATGCAAAACCATGCTGAGAAACCACAAAATAAAGTTGTTGATCATCTGAAGGAGCCCATCCCAAGCCACAACAAACTGCAAATCTCAGCATTTCGTAGCATGAAGCCGTGGTTGTTAAAGCGGTGTCGAACTGCATTAATTCTGCAGTGCAGATTAGACCTTGCTCTCTGCAAAATTGGCTTTGCATGGTTTTCAAGTCAAGAAAAAGAGATATTAGATGAGCCTGCTGGTTTACAACACAACTTGACAATTGTGTGATTCCTCTGGAGTTCTGGATTGCAGGGAAAGTTAACCAGAAGGGGAGACTCTTTTTGCAGTTATAAATGCACCTTTCCTTTTGCCTTTTCGCATATCACATCCATCTTCTGTGGCTTTTTGATCATGCAAGGGTGGTGTTATAGTAAGAGAAGCCACAGAGAAATAAAGCCAGGATTTCTTTTGTCAATAGAGACCTTTTCTTTTTTTTAGAAAAACATGGTTTGCATAAAACTCTTGCTAAATGCATTAGGAAATGGGTGGGTGAAGGTGCATGGCAGCTGTTTGGAAAAGGTACTTGTTCCCACAATGGATTGTAGCACCAAAAAGTCACTTTTCTAAACTCTGAATTTATCATGGGAGACCCCGAACAAGTTGCAAAGTGATGCAAAAGTGCTATCTTAGGGCAGATCTGTCAACCTTTGGATGGGACTGAGTTTGCATCTGGCGAATTGGCTGCCGATCAAACAAGACGACGGGACGTTTGTATGAAATTTGCCAACAGCTGCCCACATTTTTTGATCGCAAAGATACGGCCGGCCGAAAGAACAACTCGTTCATTTATTTTAAGCATTTCTTTATAATTTCTCAGCCTGCCAGGGCCTCTGAGACAGTGTAGATCAGACAAAACATCAGAGATGCCGAGATTAAACACATTTTAAAATGGGTAAAAACGTTCTTTTAAAAGATATATAAATAAATAAATAAATTTTAATTAAATTTTAAAAAGCCATATACAATTTAAACCCTTCTGGTTTTGAGGACCAAAAGCCAGGCAAATCAACACAATCTTAGCTGCGTACAGGTTGAGTCTCCCTTATTCCGAAATACTCCAATATACTGTACTCCAGAATTGTCCTTGTGGCTGGCTAAGAGAGTGACACATTTGCTTTCAGTGTGCACAAACTTTGTTTCATGCACAAGATCATTACAGATGTTATGCACAAAATTACTCTCAGGCCGTGATTATAAGATGTATATGAAACATAAATGAATTCTGTGCTTAGGCTTGGGTCCCATTTCCAAGGTATCTCATTATGACTATCAAAAGGTTGCAAAACCCAAAAATAAAATCCCAAATACTTCTGACCCCAAGCATTTTGGAAAAGGGAGGCTCAACCTGTACTGGAAACTCAAAAAGGATGGGAGGGATTTCTATAACTAAGGCTATGGAGAAAACCCTGTTTTGTGCATTTGCCAACTTTGGGGGGAATGGGATCCCTTGTACTGCACTTGGAAACAGGGAGGCTAACCCAGTTGCCGCAAGGCAAGTACTTTGGCTGGCAAAGGTGTGAGCAGCAATGGCAACTGAGCCCAAACTGACCACCTTCCCCTGGCTGCAAAGGCAATAAAAGAGTAGGCAGGGAAGCCTAGAACACCTTGCTTCTCTTTTATTGACCTTGTGTAAAACCAATGTCCTCGATAGATAGCAGGGTTGTCATTTTCTTCCTTTTCTTTGAGTTTATGTAACGAGTTCAATATTCCTTATGTGGATATCCGGAATACTCCAAAATCTGACTCTTGCTCAAACACACATGCATATTTGTTTGTAAAGATTGTTGTTGTTGTTGTGTGCCTTCAAGTCGTTTCCAACTTATGGCGACCCTATCATAGGGTTTTGTTGGCAAGTGTCTTCAGAGGAGGTTTGCCCTTGCCTTTCTCTGAGACTGAGAGAGTGTGACTTGTGCAAAGTCATGCAATGGGTTTCCATGGCCAAGCGGGATTCAAATCCTGGTCTCCAGAGATATAGTCCAGCTTTCAAACCACTGCATCACAAAAACTTCAGGGGAGGGAACACAATATCCTGAATTAAGTATGCAAAGGAATCTTGTAGTACCTTTGAGACTAACTGTATACAATTCCCTGAATTTAGTACACAAACAGAATCTTGTAGTACCTTTGAGACCTAGCCATGTTAGTCTGCAAAGGACCTTGTAGCACCTTTGAGACTAAAGTCTAAAAACACACTGCAGTAATAATCCAGTTTGAGACCACTTTAACTGCCCAGGCTCAATGCTGGGGAATCTGGGGAACTGTAGTTTTGTGAGACATCTAGCCTTCTCTGTCAGAGAGCTCTGATGCCACAACAAACTACAATTCCCAGAATTTCCTAGCATTGAGCCAGGGCAGTTAAAGCCATCTCAAACTGGATTATTATTACTGCAGTGTGTTTTGGGCCTTAGTCTCAAAGAGGCTACAAGATCCCTTTGCAGACTGATATTCCAGACTAACATGGCCAGGTTTCTGAATTCCCTGAACTGAATATTCTGCGAGCTTTAGTAAAAATAATAATAATAATAATAATAATAATAATAATAAAAATAATAATAAAAACTTCACAACTCTCTTTCTTTGGAATTTATCATGTGGATATCCCAGAAAAATCATGTAATTACATGAAGCCATTTCACATGATTGCACACAAAACCCACCATTAAAGTGGTCACAAAGGCCTGTTACAGACGGGCAAAATGTGCCGTGGCAGCGGCGGTACTAGGGTTAGGGCGCGCACCATTCAGATGGTCCCTAACCCTAGTACGTGCTCTGTACGTCAAAATGGCGTCGCCCTGTACACATGGGTGCCACCATTTGACGTGACAGACGCTTAGCGTCCGCATGTCGTGGTGCACTTGTGATGTCACAAATGTGCCATTTGCACACTCGGGCGTCGCAAGCACAACGGAGAAAGAACCCGCTTTCTGCGGGTCCTTTTTTGCCGGCAGGAAACCACGTGGTTTATCTGCTGTGGCTTCCTGCTGGCGGAAAAGGCGGCGGTGGCAGACCGCCCTTTTTGGGTGGATCCTGCCAAAGACACATTAACGTGCATCTTTTTGCTTTTCGGGATTTCAGCGACAGTGCATTTCCAATATCGGTTTATTTGCACAATTGAGTGTGATAATCATTCGTGCAATGAATCACCATTTTCTCTTTGTTTGCATGATGCTTTAAATGCGCTTTAATCTCTTTTTAATGCCGAAATTAGCCCCAGTGTGACAAATTCCTTTGTATGTTTTTGATAAAATTACCAGCTTGGTAGATGAAGGGAATGCTGTGGATATAGTAGATCTTGATTTCAATAAGGCCTTTGATAAGGCTTCCCATGACATTCTTGCAAACAAGCTTGTAAAATGTGGGCTAGACAAGGCAACTGTTACATGGATTTGGAATTGGTTGACTGACCAAATCCAAAGGATGGTCAGCAATGGCTCCTTTTCATCCTGGAGAGAAGTGACCAGTGGGGTGTCCAGTGGGGCTCTGTCCTGGGCCCGGGGCTATTCAACATCTTTATCAATGACCTGGATGACAGAACTGGGGGCATACTTATCAAATTTGCAGATGACACCAAATTAGGAGGAATAGCTAATACTGTACTCCAGAGGACAGGATCAACATTCAAAATGACCTGAATAGACTAGAAAGCTGGGCCAAAGCTAACAAAATGAATTTCAACACAGAGAAATGTAAGGTACTGCACTTAGGGAGGAAAAATGAAATGCACAGATATAGGATTATGGGGGACACCTGGCTGAACAAGAGTAATATGTGTGAAAGGGATCTAGGAGTTCTAGTGGACCACAAGTTGAACATGAGTCAATAGTGTGATGCGGCAGCTAACAAAGCCAATGCGATTTAAGGCTGCATCAATAAAAGTGTAGTGTCTAGATCAAGGGAAGTAATAGTGCCACTCTATTCTGCTTTGTTTAGGCTCCATATGGAATATTGTGTCCAGTTTTGGGCTCCACAATTCAAAATGGACATTGAGAAACTGGAGCCATGTGTCTAAAGGAGGGCGACTAAAATGGTGAAGAGTCTGGAAACCATGAAGCCCTATGAGAAAGGCCTCAGGGATCTGAGGATGTTTAGCCTAGAGAAGAGAAGGTTAAGAGGTGATACGATAGCCCTGTTGAGGAGGGAGCGAGCTTGTTTTCTGCTGCTCCAGAGACTAGAATCCAGAGCAATGGAGGCCAGTTGCAGGAAAAGAGATTCCAGCTCAACATTAGGAGGAACTTCCTGAGAGTAAGGGCTGTTTGACAGGGGAACAAACTCCCTCGGAGTGTAGTGGAATCTCTTTCCTTGGATGTTTTTAAGCAGAGGCTGGATATCCATCTGTCAATGGGGATGCTTTGATTTGGATTTCCTGCATGGTAGAAGGGGGTTGGACTGAATGGCCCTTGTGTTCTTTTCCAACCCTATGATTCTATGATTCTAAGTAGAGGTCCCATCCTCTCAGCCACCCGCTATGTCCCTGGTATTTATTTCCTGGAGGTCACTCGAGAGGCCAGTGCTTGCATGGTGCATGACCTTTCCTTGGGCATGGGAAAGAGGTAGCAAATCCCACCCACGGGCAAAGAGGGTGCACCCGTGGGGCTTTTGGCATCGGAGCCGGTTGGTCCGGTTCCTGCCCCGAGGATGCTGGGCGTTGAGCAAACAATCTTTTAAGCCTCGTTCGGATTTATTTGCTAAAGAGAAACTGGATTCCCTGGCCCTGAGTGAGCAATAGGGGTGAGGCAAGTGCCAGCCTCAGAGCAATGCCCTCCAGGCCTTTGGCTTTTTTATTAGTTTAAAAGTATAAGATGCGAGAAGCTTGACCTGTTTAATTTCTGGCTGCTTTTGCAGAGTGAAGGCAGGTGGAAAGGATGGGAAGAGCCACTTGCTTATCTATCTGCAGAAGAGCAGGGAAGAAAGAATCCAACAAAAACAAAATTATTGGCTTATTTTAAACATTTTATTGTGCTCAACAGCCACAAAATGACTCCCTAAGATGAAGGGCTTTTCTCCAATCGAATACACTGCGATCCAGGCACATGCAATTTGGAGGAATCTGAGCTTTTGGTTTTGATTTATTTATTTTTGGAGGGGTACTCCATAAACACTGGAAAAGGATTTGCAGATTTTATGGGAGCATCTGCAGTTATCTGTGAGGATAGGCAATATCAAATGTATGGCTGTTTGTCCATTTTGCATGGATTCGCATAGCTGCACATTTTCGGCAGAAGGAGGGCAAATAGATACAAATTTGCACAAGAAAGCGAAGATAATTCAGTGTTGATGCAAATGTGGATGAATTTGTAGCGATGTGCTTAATATACTTAACATGCAGTTGCAGAGGAGCAGGCAAATAAATTTTCTTTCTAAAATGTGGACTAGTAACTTTAGGCAACCTAGCATGCAAGGATGGAAAAGTTGAGCTGTGGTAGCCCCTTTGTGTGAGGTCTATGATGGCAGATCTGCTAGGGATTTTATTCTGAACTTTTAAAAAGGAGCCGTCCAACGCACCAGAGCTATTTGGGGGGGATAGGAATCAATAGCATTTAGCAATAGCATTTACATTATCCTTGAACTGTGTAAGTGGTTTACAATCTGTAAGCTAATTGCCCCCAAGAACTGACCAACAAAAGGATGGGAGGCTGAGTCAACCTTGGAGCCCAGCAGAGATTGAACTCACAACCTTGTGACTGCAGTATTGGCACTTAACTACTGCGTCCCCAGGACTCTTTGGCTAGCTCCTTTAAAGTTGAGATCAAAACCCAGGAGCAGACACACACAAGAAGTCACCAGCCTCTTATTGTTTTGCCTCTTACCCACGCTGGATTGTAGAGTCCCCCATTTCTCCATCCCTGGTTCACCTCTCCTACCTCTCCTTCTCCGCAGTTCATCCTGAAGCACGACAAATACCGGCATTTGCGGGAGGTGGAACGCTTCCCCAACAGCTTCAACCCCCACGTCCCAGAGACCCTGGCCGTCGTGAAGGCAGTCCTCACCCAGGTCCTCAACAAGCACCGGAGATCCCACTGGGTGCACATCGGGGCGGATGAGGTATGGGATGGAGGGGCCCCACAACAGCAACGGGCACCACGTCTACAAACATATGGGACGCTATCAGTGGCCTTCCAATGTGTCACAAGACTATAGTTGCCCTGGCTGGGGGTGATGGGAAGCTGTAGTGCAACATGTGTGAAATTGTGGTTGCACGTCTCTGCCTATTTTGTTCTGGTCTGTGAGACAATGGGGTACTGTATTTCCTCCTCACGTCAAAACCCACACTGCTTCTATCTGCAATTTAGGACTCGTGTTGCACAAAGTTTTGCACATGGTTGCACAGAAACAGCATTTTCTGCACAGGGAATAATATATACGTATTTTATAATTAAGTACAGTAAATAATATTTCTGCATAATGATTCAGAGGGCTCTTGGTATCCACTGGGGTATGGCCCTATGGATACCAAAATCTGTGGATGCTCAAGTCCCATTAAATACAACGGCAGAACAAAATATATAAAATGGCAGAATCAAGGTTTGCTTTTTGGAATTTATATATATATTTTAATTATTTTCAAGCTGCAGATGGTTGAATCCATGGATAAAAAAAAAGTCAGTGGATATGGAGGGCCAAATGGATTACCTTCTGCACAGAAAAAATAAATGCTGTTTTCTATGTAAAACAACTGTGTGTTAATTTGGCACACAATGAGTCCTGAATTGTGGTTCTACGCCCCGGACTTTCATCAGACCAGGACTCTTCTCAGCGTTTTTCAACACTCAGAAAACCTGTGTGTGTGTTTTATACCATTTTGCAAATATTTTTGAATAGTCTTCCCATCCCTCATGTGCTCATGCATACACAAGTTTGCATTCCTGTGTGCTTTTGCTGAAGGATTTCCTCCGGCATCTGCCTTGCTTTCCTACGCAGGTCTTCCACTTAGGAGAAGGGATGGATTCCAAGAACTGGATGAGCCGCAACGCTGGAGACCTGGGCAAGATGTACCTGAGCCACATCCGAGAGGTGGTCAGCTTCGTCGCCGGTCAGCCGGGAGGGTTCCAGGCCCTTCTCTGGGATGACATGCTGCGGAAGGTCAGCGAGGCCGCCATCCAAGGTGAGTTGCAAGAGAATCATCTGCATCTTCTGTTTATTATTTATTTATTGCATCTTCTCACTTGAGAATGTCATTTCATTTCAGACTCTGGCATCGCCAAACAAGCCTCCCCCATGTTGTGGTTCTACGCCCCAGATTTTGACACACAACAAATAGGTTTGGGGTTATTGTTGTTATTTTAATTCTTCTGTTTTGGTTTCTTTCCAGAATGTGCATATTGTGATTATTTTAATTTATAAGCCACCTTGACTCCCATTTTGGGGGTTGTAGGGGGAAGGTGAGGTATAAATAAAATTAATTATGATGATGGTCATTATGGTGATGATGATGATATCCTGCCATCTGCTGAAATGTTTTTCAGGATGGCTCAGAAAGAAAATAAAATGCCGCTCAAAAAGCAAAGCATGCAACACCAAATGCCATCCTTGTGCCCTTGCAAAAGCAAAATGCACCATCCTGCCAGGGCCTCTTCTGAATCCCATACGATACCAGGCCTTTCATGGGGATGATGGGCCTTTCCACACTATGCAACTATAACACTTCCATTGCTCTTTAACTATGGTTGCATCCTGTGAAATCTTGGGATTTGCAGCTTCAAGAAGTATTTTAGCCAGAGAGTTCTAGTGCCTTTCTAATCTCCGAATCCCAGGATCCCATAGGATGCAGGCATGGCATTTAAAGTGGAATCAAAATGCTACAATGGTGTAGTATTTGTATTATAGCTCCCTTCTCTATATTGACTGTTTTGTTTTATTTTGCATTATGTCTGCCTGTTTTGTGACTGTATTTTAATATTGCATTTTAATATTTTACATTGGAATAATTATAAATGTTTCGTTGTTATAAATGTTTTGTTGTAAGTGTTTGTAAAGCGCCATGTACATGGATGGTGCTATATAAATAAATGGTAACAGTAACGGTAATGATAATGGCGATAATAATGTAAAAGCCTCCTAAAACTCAGTCCCCTGCAAGTGGGCAAGGCTGCCATGTTTGGTCACCTCCATTTTCTCCAATCTCGCCTCCTTTTAGGAAAATACATTGCCAAGTACGCCGAGTGCGGCTTCAAAACCATCTGGTTCGCCAGCTCCTTCAAGGGCACCACCGGCCCGGCCCAGGCTTGGCCACCCTTGAATGGCCACCTTCAGAACCACCTGAGGTGGCTTAAGGTCATCCAGTCCATGGCCACCACTGCCCCCTCCGTCCGGTTCCAGGGTATCGCCATCACTGGGTGGCAAAGGCAAGTTCAAGGGGCATTTTCACAGGGCAGCAGGGTAACAGTGAAAAGGGTCTTGTATCACTATCTCCATTGTGCAGATGTGCTCAGAGGTGATTGTGTGAACTTCACAGAGGGACAAAAATGAAGGGCCACCTTTTCAGGGAAGGAAGATGGGTCTGGATGGGTTTCCAGATGGCCCTGTCCTTCCAAATCCCAAAAGCAAATGCTGATTTCTTCCATTCCCTTATCCTCCTCCTTCCCTTTCCCCCCATTCTCTCTTTCTCTCTGCAGATATGATCACTACTCAGCGCTGTGTGAGCTCCTTCCCGTGGGGATCCCATCCTTGGCTGTGTGTCTGCAGACCTTGGTGAATGGTGAGGGGACCCGGCTGGGCGATGGGTGGGGAGGACACCAGGAAAAGGGGGGCAGGGAATGGGGAATGGAAAAGCGTGGGGCTGGAGCGTACGGTTTGCAGATGCCTGATTCTGGAGATTACTGCACAAAGTGCAAGGGATGGAACTGAGGTGGAATTGCAACCTGGGATTCCTCTCCTTTTCACGTCATCACTCATCCATTGCTGATTCATTGTTATACCCTTATAATCGTGCTGTTTTGCACTGACAAAGAGATACCTTTCAATGTGAAATTGCAGAGGTTACTGTATGACAAGCTAGCGATGGAATTGAAGTAGAATTGCAGCCTGGGATTCCTCTCCTTTTCGCATTATGTCATCATTCATCCGTTGCTAATCTGTTGTTATGCCATTATTTGTTGCGCAATTTCACATTGACAGGTATCTCTTCTTAATGTGAAATTGTGTGATAATAGTGTAACAATGGATCAACGTTGTCAAATTGCTGAACGTGCTTTTAAGTCTGTTTAAATTATTCTTAAAATGGTTTTTAATTGTGTGGGGTTCTTTCTTTTGGCACATCCTCCATGCTTCCCCTGATTGTTGTGTGTGTAGTTCGATATAAAATATTTCAAACAATAATTAATAAATAAATGAATAAATAAATGCCATCCTCTTGGCCCATGTAAGTCACATGGTGACTCGTTATATATATATATATATATATATATATATATATACATACATACATACACATACACATACACACACATACAGTGGGTCCTTGTTATCCGCTGGGGTTTGGTTCCAGGATCCCCCATGGATAACAAAATCTGTGGATGCCCAAGTCCCATTAAATACAGTGGCACAGCAAAATGGTGTCCCTTATATAAAATGGAAAATCTAGGTTTGCTATTTGGAATTTATACTGTTTTTGGAATATTTTCAAGCTGTGGATGCTTGAATTTGTGGATAAAAAGATCCGTGGATAAGGAAGGCTGACTGTGTGTGTGTGTGTGTGTGTGTGTGTGTGTGTGTGTATATATATATGCAAAATGGCTGTTCAGGAACCACTGGCCCAGCCTGTAAAAATCGATTGCTGGGCAAAATTTACACTGACCAACCCATCATCCCCTTTGTCCCCTTCTCTTTCCATAGGGGGATTCACCGATGCAACCAAGAAGAAGGTTTTGGGCATTCTTGGCTTCCAGAACATGAACCTGGAGACAGGCACATGGTGCGTTCATATGTGTTTTTCCCAAATGGAGATCTGCTGGTCAACCTGGCTCGACAGTGCAGTTTTGGGGTGCCCTTTTTGTACTTAATTAGGAGATGTGCATCTATGGAGGGGGACAAGGGCTACTTTTTGCCCCAAATCTCCCTCCAGCATGCTCTGCCAGTGCATTTGATGCAACCAGAAGTGTTGTCGTATAACCTCTGCTTTGATTTTTGGCTATTTTGGGTGGGGGTTAATGTTTTGGGGTATGTGAAGGGGTTTATGATGGCAAAACCCTCTGTGTTTTGCAACAGTTTTGACCCATTTTGAGGAATTTGGGGTTGTGGTTGTTGTTGTGTACCTTCAAGTTGTTTTTCCAACAAAACAATCTGCTATACAAAGCATTCCAAAACAAGACAGTCTTCAGAGCAGGTCTGGGGGAAAAAGAGGAATTTTGGCCATCTCTAATGGGTTGGGGAAGGATGTACCCATCTTGTCAGCCTTGCTAACTCTGTTTTTGTGCCTCCTTCTCTTATTTAGTGAGGGCAACGGGGCCTTTCCTGGCTCAGATATCTACCGAATGGTTGAGCAAGTCAGCGGCCAGCTGCGGGACTCAGTGGTCAAAGTCCTGGAAGAGGAGAGGTCAGTGCCATGAGGAGAAACTCTGTACGGGTCAAAACAGAACCAGAGGGTCCATCTCTTACCCTAAATTAGGTCCTCACCCACTCTTGAGGAAGCAAATCCCTGGCTGCTGCAAATGTTGTTGTTAACGGCCCTTGAGTTGGAAATAATCCAGGTTGACGCCACTTGAACTGCCATGGTTCAATGCTATGAAATTCTGGGAATTATAGTTGGTTGTGGCACTAGAGCTCTCTGACAGAGAATGCTAAATATCTCACAAATCTACAGTTCCCAGAATTCCATAGCATTGAGCCATGGCAGTGAAAGTGGAGTCAAATTGCATTAATTCTGCAATGTAGATCCAGACCCAGTCCTCTTCTCCTCTTCTCCTGGAGAGGAGGAGACATATCAGACAGACTGGACTATGGCTGTTTTCGTGTGTGTGTGTGTGTATTCCTCCCTCTTATTGTTATTAGTAAGCTTTATTTATATAGTGCTGTAAATTTACACAGCACTGTACATACTATCGCTGCGACCCTACCTGGGCCAAAGGGACCTTGAAACGGTGGTACATGCTCTGGTAACCTCTTGCTTAGATTTCTGTTATGCGCTCTACATGGGGCTACCCTTGTACCAAGCCCGGAAGCTTCAGTTAGTACAAAACATGGCAACCAGATTGGTCACTGGTGCATCCAGGTTTGACCATATAACACCTATTCTGAAAAATCTTCACTGGCTTCCGAGCACAATACAAGGTGTTGGTTATTAACTATAAAGCCCTACATGGCTTGGGCCCGAGTTACTTGAGACCGCATCTCCCCATATAATCCGCCCTGCACACTCAGAACATCCGGGAAGAATCTGTTGGAAACTCCATCTTCCAAATATGTTTCCACATCCCAGATGTCCTTTTCAGTGGTGGCCCCGCGGATCTGGAATAGTCTTCCCGAGGAACTCCGTCTCATGACCCCCCTAGAAACATTTAAAAAGAGGCTTAAAACCTTCCTCTTTTGTCAAGCCTTCCCCCCCCCCCCAGGAATGAAGTTGAGTGTTCTTGATGCCATCAGTTCTCTGCCTTACCCTGTGAATGATTGTGTTCTGTATAATTGTATTACTGGATTTTATCTATTTTTATGTGTAATAGTTTTAATAGTCTGTAAACTGTTTTGATCTATGGAAAAACGATATACAAATAAATATTATTATTATTATTATTATTATTATTAAAACAGATAAAATAAACCTGCCTACAAAATAATTAAATATAATACATATTAGTCCATGTTAACATTCAATAAAATAAGGCAGACAACAAATTAAAATAACATTATATAACAATCAAGTAACGCCTGGGAACGCTTCCCTGAACAGTATAGTCTTTGATTCACTTTTGAAGCTCTTCAATATATATGGAACAAAATCGGTCCTTTCAATGAACTCCCAGCTCCCATTTGGGTTTTTTAAAACAGGCATTTTTAGTTTAGAGGCTTCCCAGTTCCTGATGCAATTGAGGGAGTTTGGGCTGCAACGGAGAGAAAATCTCCTCTTTTGACCTGATAATCCAATCTTTGCTTTTTTCTCTCCTCCGTTTAATGAGCTCGGTGTGTGTACCTTGTGTGTTGTGTCTTTCTCTTCCTGACCTGGCAGCACCATCAAGGGCTGGTTCAGCCCATACCACCGGAAGCACCAGTTTGGAAACCCCCGTAACCTGGAGAGCTTTGGGAGCAAAGTACTGAAGTAAGTCTGTCTTTTGCTACTAAAGGTTGTGAGGGGTAAAGTTTTCCCTCCCTCCTTGCAAAAAAACCCCAGTCTGCAATAATGAGAAAGATACAGCTTTGGACAGGGATTGTCTTGCAATCCGTGCTCTTGCCTAAGGGTGTCATTCTTGGCTAATTTTGTTCTCACAGGGAGACAATGAGTACTTTCAGCAGTTTTCTTCCTGAGGCAAGAGAATATTTGAAAGCTGGGCCGCTATCCAAGACTATTCACCGCTCAGGATTTATCCCGCGCAAAATTTGCATGTGGTAATTTTGCAGAGAAGAGAGCCCTTTCTGTGGAGAAAACAACAGTCCGCCCTCCGTATCCATGGTTGTTTTTATCCATGGATTCAGCAACCCACGGTTTGAAAATGGTCAGAAAATATATGAATGGCAAAAAGCAAACCTTGGTTTTGCCGTTTAACATAAGGATCGCCATTTTATTACTTATCTCTTCCGGAAAGCATACCCTCTCGATTTGTAGAATTTGGTTCATAATGGATGAAGTTTTTATCCAATGCCCGACTGTTGTGATATATGTTTTTAAAAATTTTGATGGTAATTTTGGAATTGTATGGATTGTATGGAATTGTATGGATTGTTTGATATATTGTACTATGACTTGGATCATAGAGTTTTAATGATGTAAACCACTTTGATCGGAAGGAAAGGCGGTATATAAATAAAAGTTTTATTTATTATTATTCATTTACTTTACTACACCACTGTATATAATGGGACTTGAACATCCACAGACCAAATCCCAGCGGATACTAAGGACCCACTGTAAAATGCTGATTCCTGCACAGAAAATGCTGTCGTTGGGGGGGATAAATTTGGCCTGTGGTATTTTTGCATGCAGAATAGCATTTTCTGTACAGGAATGAGCGTTTTGGTTTGCAGGGAAACTAGGATTTCTGTGCAGGAATGGCATTTTCTGCACAGAAAAGGCTGAGTTCTTTGCAAAATTGCCACCATGCAAATTTTGTGTGGGATCATTCCCAAACTGCAAATAGTCTTGGAAAACTCCCAATGACTTCCCAGCTATGCATTGCTGAGGCGAAAATGTTGGGGATAAGGAGGGCTGTACCCTACATGCCCAAATGGTAGGGGCACCCATGGATCTGGGGCATGCATGCCAAGCATCTGATCTTTGGGCTCTGAACTGAATCTCTCTCTTTCCCCCGTTTCAGAGTCCATGAGGACTGGGAGAACCTCATCCAAACTCTGCGCTCGCACATGGAAGCCATCTACTTTCCCGACACGGTGGAGGAATGGATGGAGGAGAACGTCAACCCGCACATGGATCGGTTGCGGGAGTTCGTCCGGGATTTCAAGGAAACCATCCGGCTCAATGCCCGGCCCAAGACTCTCTAGAGGGGCCACCTCTTGTCACAAGATGGTGGTCCAGAGACAGGTGCCATGACTCCCTCCTTTGTTGTTATTCCTTGAACCTTTGGGGAGGTTTGTGGACCAGACGTAGGGTGCTCAAAGCCCACTCACCCCAACCCTATTCACAACAGAGGTTGATGGGGCATAATTTGTTTTGGGGCATGTTAAGACTTTTCCCAGTTTCTGCTGGTTGTCCCTCTGCTGGGAATTCAAGCAACATGAACCAGGACTGGCACAGGGCTTAATTCTCCCCCATTTTGAGGTTGGGGATCTGTGGGGCCACCTCACCTGGTCTTTTGGGAATTATTGGAGAAATTCTAGGACTGGAGGTGAACCAGGGGATGGTGGCCATGGGGGCGGGAGAACTACACAATGCACCTTCCTCTTCCTTCTTTTCAAACACACTTTACCTGTTTCCATGAGCAGCATCGGATTCTTCTCTGTGTCTATTTGTGGTCACCGTTTCCCACAGTGATGACCCTTTGGGAAGGTGCTAAACTTGGACATAAAAGGGGGTCAACCATGCTCTCTACACTCCCAAATGTCTAGGCAAATAACTCTTCCGTTACACACATTGAACATTGAAGCCCCCAGCTTGCTCACTTCCAGTTTCATCCGGTCTTTTTACTTTGGTGCCCAGTGCCCATTCTCCCCAAAAATGAAGGCTCTTAAAGTCCATGTGAAGAAAGAGGACACACTCTCCATCATTGTGGATTCTGTGCCACTGGTGTGAGGTGGTGATTGACAGCTGTCACTCCTCCTGTCTTGATCAGATTTCCATTTGTTGGCTGATGTCTTTTTGTTGGACATAACCTCTTAATGTTATGTTGCTGTTTGGGACTTTTTTGCGGGGTGGGAGGATCTTGGGTTGCTGTTGTTCCTGTTTGCACAGAACAGATTGCTTCTGTGATGTGGAAGATGATGATAATAATAATAATACTGTAATAATAAAGGTATTTTTTTTATAAAGCAATGGCTTGCATTATGCTGCGGTTGGTGCCAAGTAGTTGTGGGGCTTGGCCTGTGTTTGGTGGGGACCCCAGGACTAGTGTTGCTTTGACACCTGTCTTTGTAGGCTCTGGTCCTTATTCTGGAAATGTTTGAGTGTTGGATTAAGATGTTGGGAGACCAGGATTCGAATCCCTGCTCAGCCCTGAAAATGCCCTGGAGGACCCTGGACACATCACACTCTCTCAGCCTCAAAGGAAGGTAGAAATCTTGCCAAGAAGACCCCATGATAGGTTTGCCTTAGGGTCACCATAAACCAGAAACTACTTGAAGGCACACAACAACAATGTATTTAGCTTCGTTTAACCTCTAGTTCTCTTCTTCTATGGAACTTAAGGCAGCTTACAAAAAGTTTAAAACAAATTTGAGCTAAAAAACCCTGACAGTAAGAAAGCCAAAACAACAGTTAAACTAGCTATCCTATTAAACAGCATCAGAAAACTGAAAATGGTTTGCTTCCTTTTATTTAACTGCTTGTTTTCTCCGCTCATAAAACATATCTGTATTTTCCCAGTTCTACCTTACATCAATAAAAAATGAGGAGCGGAGAATAGAACAAAATGGCCATAAAAACACAGGATAGGGTAGGTCTCTAGTTTCAGTTTTGAAAGGCCAGAATGGCAAAGAAAGAAAGGAGGCTGCGGAATAAGACGAGAAGGATGAAATAGTCCATAAAATAAAACACTCAGATCCATAGTTGAATAAAAGCAATCCAGGTGCCATAAAATCATATGCAAGATAGCTGAGCTTGACAAAGTTCCTTTTGGTTGGACTGCAGCTCCCAGCATCCCTCAGCCAAAAAAGAGAGAAGCGATGAAGATCGGGCTAAAAAAATAAATTATTGCTCAGGTTGGAGTGCCATGCTTTAAATAAGATGCTTCCCAACTTTGGCACTTTCCATGGGTGCGTTGGACTACAAACTCCACCATCCCCAACCCAGCAACTGGAGGATTTATAGGAGGGAGAACTTTAAAAAACTCCCCAGAGGTCAGTTTTGAAAGTGGCAACAACAAAACCCGCCACTTGGGGGCAACATTGTCTATGCTGTTTTTTTTTCCTTTGTGCCAATGCAATAGTTTCTAATCTTAGCAGTTGATATAATTAGTGACAACTGGTGGTTTCCATAAATATTATTATTTTTATTCTGTCTAAATTTTTAGGCGGTCTTAAAGATGCTGGACCTATTTTTTTTGTAAGCAGCCGCCACTAGATAAAACAGATATAAAAACGTCCCCTCTCCAAAAGTGGATCCATTTTGCTTTGGGAAATGTCTCTTTGGGAAAGGAAAGGCCTGGCTCCATCAGGGAGGCATAGTAATGCTAAGATTTGGGATGGTGAGTGATGGAGACTCGGCCTCCCTGGCCTTCTCTGCTGGGAAAGGGGAATCCGCTTGTCTTTCATCCTTCCCCACTGAGCCTTGCTTTCCTGCAGCGTGGGAAATGTTCGTGCAGCTGCCTCTGACCAGGGAGAGGAATCTGGGTCACTCCGCGGCTTTTAAGTCCTGAGAGAGAAGCCGTGTTCCTCGCAGGGCATCAGAAACAGCAGCAGCAGCAAGGGGGGCCTTAGGAAGACGTTCCCATGGCTGCAGGAATGGATGGATGGATGGATGCAGCCACCACTGCTAGAGATAGAGAAAGCCATAGAGGAGGCACCATCTTGGCCAAACAGAGGCCACTGAGCCCTCGGTGAGACTTATTGCAAAGCATCCCCTTTGCCTTGCATGCTGCACCACTTGGGAAATGGGTTTGAAGGCTAAGGCTGCTGTGTCCGCACTGCAGAAATAATCCAGGTTGGTGCTGCTTTTACTGCTATGGCTCAGTGTTACGGATTTATGGGAACCATCTGTTGTTGTGGCATCAGAGCCTCTCTGACGGAGATGGCTAAATATTTCGCAAAACTACGCATCCCAATATTCCATGAGCCATAACAGTTAAAGTGGTGTCAATCTGCATTACTGTATTTCTGCAGTGCCTGAATCATCACTATTTCCTCCTCTTCCTCTGTGTTCTTTTTTTCAATCACAAGGAATAATGTGATTGAAAGGTTAATAATAATAATAATAATAATAATAATAATAATAATAAGTAGTAGTAGTAGTGATAGTAGTAGTATTATCGGCCTCTTCCCATGGATCAGCTCTAATAAAGTCAGTCCTCCATATCCACTTTTTTATCCACAGATTCAATCAACAGCTTGAAAATATTTTTTAGAAAATGAATTCCAAATATAGGGAATACCATTTTACTTTTTCATTGTATTTAATGGGACTTGAGAATCCATGGCTTTTGATATCCATAAAGCAGCAGTAGGCAACCTTTTTGAGCCGGGGGCCAGGTTGGTGTCCCCCAGACAACAGCGGGGGCCGAAGCCAAAAAATAAATAATTAAATAATATAGGACAACATTTTCAAATGTAGGACACATTTTTTAAAAATGTAGGACATGCGAAAAATTTGCTGATTTTTAAAAAATGTTAATATAAATGCATGTTTCTTAGGCATGATCAAAATAGAGGATATTTGGGCATTATTCCTAGACAGATGACAGAAAGGTTCACATGGCTATGCATATTGAACATGTCAAGGTGGTCTCACAAGAAGTGATTTGCCCTGGGGTTCAACTGTTCTTAGAAGTGTGTACTACTTGGTCAAGGGACTGTGGTTTTTCTTCACTGCGCATGAGTTTGTAAAAATCACAGCAACTTACATTGGCCGTGCCTCTGACGCTGGCTCATGTCACCATCCTTCTCCTGCTCCTCTTCGTCTTCCTCCTCCTTTCTCCCTCCTCTTCCTCTTCCTTCCTTCCTTCCTTCCTCCCTTCTCATCCTCCTCCTCCCCACGTGCCTGCGCGAGAGGCCAAAGGCCCCGTGCGCCAATGGCCTCTCGTGCAAGTGCGCGGGGCCTTTGCCCCCCTTGCCCGCTGCCAAAGGCCCTGCAGGGCCTTTGGCGGCGGCAATTGGCAGCAGGACCGAGCAGGGGCCGGTCCCAACGGCTCGGCAGGCTGCATGCGGCCTGCGGGCCGTAGGTTGCCGACCCCTGCTATAAAGGGTCCTGGAACCAAGACCCAGAAGATACCAAGGATCCACTGTAGTAGTAGTAGTAGTAATAATAATAATATCCCATTGTATTTAATTGAGACCTTGAGTATCCATGGATTTTGGTATCCAAGGGTGGTCCTGGAACCAAACCCCAACATGTACCAAGGGCCTACTGGAGTAGTAGTAATCTCATTGTATTTAATGGGACCTTGGGCATCCATGGATTTTGGTATCCATGGGTGAAGGGGTCCTGGAACCAAATTCCAGCGGATATCAAAGGCCCACTGTAGTGGTGGTGGTGATGATTATGATGATATCCCATTGTATTTAATATGACCTAGAGCATCCATGGATTTTCATATCCATGGGGGAGGGGGACTGGAACCAAACCCCAGCCAAGGATACCAAGGGCCCACTTGTTTGGTGTTTCTGCCCTGGCCCATCACTGCTGCCACTTGGAAACATGCCCAAAATGTCGAGCGCAACAAGCCCCCGGAGTGCTGAGCAAACACCTCGGTCCTTCCGCTCTTGTGGGCGCCTGCAGCTGCTTAAGCTGCCCCCTTGTTCTCTAATACGCCGGGAGCCCTTTGGATTAAGGGCCGGGAGGACAGATGCCACCAGGCGTGAATGTTTGTACTGGCATGGTTTGTCGGTCACAGACCAGCTAGCAGAGAGGACGTCCCATCAGGAGGCAGACAGATCTGCAGAGGGACACCAAATGCTATAGAGTCCAGCTGGAGGACCTAGAAATTCCTAGAGAGAACATATTGATCAAATCCGTCAATAATCAAATCTGCAAAGTGAAAGCCGCAAAAGGCTTACTGTACAGTTTAGGCATTTCCTTGCCCAGCGTGCAAGGTACAAAAATGAGTCTGGAAGCTCTATAGGGAAGAGACCTCTCTTTTACTTGTTGTGTCACCTCGCCGTCACAATAACACTTGCCTTTCACCACAATGCAAAGCAATCTCCTAAGGATCTCCCATCCAAGGACTAACCAGGCCTGGTCTTGCTTAGTTTCCAAATTCAGATGAGATCAAGTTAGCATGCAAATCCAAAATGCTTGGAAGTAGGAAGGGACCTTATACTGGGGGGGTCCATCCAGACCAGTATGGCTAACCAGAGTCGCTCTGCAGGGTTTCCAGCAGGACGCTTAGCTCTGATCCATTCCCTTCTGCGGAGTCTTCCATCCAAGGCCTAACTTGACCTGACTGTGCTTCGTGTCTGAAATGAGAGATTTGGAGTCTTGGAAACTTGTCCTACATACAGTCTCTTGGGCTCCATCAAGCCCTGTGCAGATACTGCTGCGTTAACAAAGCCAATGCGCTCCCGGGTGCGAACTTCTTTAAGGGAAAATTTGGTACCAGAGGCAGAAATAACATGGAAAGAAGAGGAAGAGCAATAAAAGGAGAGCAGGGTGACATGCCTTCAGCAAACTTTTCATCTAGAATGGCACATGCAAAATGAAACAACTGGGGCAGCCTTGCAGAAGTAAATAAGAACATTTTGAAAATTTGGAAATACTGTTTAGGCATCCATAGAAAAGGAGCAGCCAAAGGGACCTAGGAATGCAGATTCAGCAAAGAGGGGGAATCTTAGGCGTGAATGGGTTTTCAAAGTCTCAGCTTCTGCGGTGCTAAAAATTTGAGGATAACAGAAAAATCAAAATCCTTCTTGGGGAGCAATGCCCTTATTCCTGCCAGCATCACCATTCAATACAAGGTTGCATGTTCATTTCCAGTCTCTGGTCCTCCAGGTGTTTGGGACTTCATCTCCTGGAAACCTCAGCCATCTTGGCTGATAGTCTGGGATTCTGAGAGCTGAAGTCCAAAACATCTGGAAGGCCGCCAGTGATCCTCAAACTTTGGTTCACCATGTGATTTGGACTTCCAACTACCAAAAACCCCAACTAGTTTGGCCAACAGCATGGAATTCTGGGAGCTGACGTCAAAAACATCTGGAGGACCAAAGCCTGGGAACCCTTATAGCACCATCAATGTGTAACTTCCCATGAGATTTGCAACGCAGAGCAAAAAATGTTAGCTCACAGCCAACAAGACCCTTTAAAAACAACACGATTCTCATATTTTCATTCTCCCTTCTCCTTTACCTGTCCATGCCTTTTTAAAAAGAACCTTTGCCAGATGAGGATATGTGCATGTTTCGAAAACTTGCGCTGAGAATCGGGTGCCTTTTTTGGCTGGCCTAACAGCGCAAATAAGGGTTTGGGGATTTGCCTGGTGGAAAACAGGGCTATTCTCTTGCCTGCCTTTGTGATCCCTGATGGGAGCGGAGCGCTCATCTCTCCATAATCTCATTGTCTGCTGCCCAGTGACCTTTCGGAGCCCACGAGCGAGATGATGATATTATTATTATTATTATTATTATTACGGAAGTGTCCCCGCCACCATATCCGGGAAGGGAAGGAGATGACAAAGGACCTAAACCAGCTGAATGCCAGCATTGTGTATGGACCAAGCAACAATCGCAAGTTGGTGGTGGCCACAGAATCAGCAAGGTGCACATGTAGGGTAACGCCTGATGTTGGGTGTGTTTTGTTGCTATTCCTCTTTTTAGCCAGGACCATCATGGAAGGTTTCACTCCAAATGTTGTTCTGATTCAGAGCAATAAGTGTCCACCTTTGGTCCTCCAAGTGAGATGGCCTTTGGTTCCCAGAATCCTTCACCATCGACTACGCTCCAAATCCCCCCTGTGAGAAGGTCTTTTCCTCTTTCCGTATTTCGGTGTACTTGCACATTGTAAAAGGCCTGCTTTGTGCCACCCTTGGCATGCCCTCCGGCCTTTGACCGCTTGCCTTCCCTGGACAGTGGGACCCAGAGCTCCAGGCCTTGCATCTGGGAAGAGTGCCAGCAGCCAGGATGCTGGGGTTTCATGCTGTTTTATTTATGGATAGAAACCAGCTGTGGCTGGCCCTGGCAAGGAGGTCATACCCAGAGCCTGCCTTCCACCTCTGTTTGCTATTTCCCCTCTGCCCACATTGTGGCAGCTGCAAATGCCAACCACGTTCCCCAGCTTAACGCAATAGGCAAGACCTGGGGGTGAGGGAGGCCCATTCTGGGCGCTGGTTGGCAAGATATCCCTTGGTCCTCTTTAAAGCAAGAGCCTTCTCATGCCAGGCAGAAGAAACGGGGGGGGGGATTTCAGCAAGTGCCTTGGCCTCAAAGGCTGGCATGGGCTTCCCCTCAGAGGCCAAGGGGCACAGCAGCCAGAGAAGACACTGAGGAGACCCCCCCCCCAAAAAAAAGGAAGGGAAAAGGGGAGGGGCAGGAAAGACAAGGCAAACACCCCCTCCCTCCTCCAAGATTCCCCTGAATCCTTCCTTGGGCTGCAAGGGCCAAGGAGGAAAGGCTAACCCTGGGTGGCTCTCTGCACGTGCTCAGAGGCCCTCTGCACCAAGGAGGACCAAAAGCTCCCCCTCGGCCCACTTTGGGGGGAGGAGGAGTGGGGGCCCTCTCCTTGCAGTCTCTGCCTTCCTCCTTCCCTGGCTGCTCCGGGGCTGCTGCCAGTCCCTGGCCCACCTGGGGGGCCATGGCTGGGGCTGGGGAGCCTGGTCTGCCTCCGCAGCAGCAGCAGCAACAGCAGCAGCGGAGGCCAGGAAGGAGGAGCCGATGCTCCAGCAGCAGCCAGCGCCAGCCAAGAGCAGCAGCAGCAGCAGGAGGAGGAGGAAGGGGCTGCCTCTGCTGCTGAGCCCCCGGGAAGGAAGGCAAAGAAGGCAGGCACCCGAGCAGCAGCAGCAGCATTCCTGCCTCCCTGGCTGGCTGGGGGTGTCCCGGCGGCAGGATGCTGCTTTGCCTCTGAGGAGCCCCCTTCCTCCCTCCTCCTTCCCTCCTCCCTCCCTTTCCTCCCTTTCCTTTCCTCCCTTCCCTCCTTCCCTCTCTCCTTGGGCCAGCCATGGGCAAGGACCAGGAGCTGATGCAGGCGGTCAAGGCGGAGGACCTGGGCGCCGTCCAGAAGCTGCTGCAGAGGCCCAAGCCGGGCAAGGCCAGTGAGTTGCCAGCCAGAAGGAGGGCACGGCCCTGGCAGGGAAGGGAGAGGGATGCCCCCAACACCCCCTCCCTTCCTTCCATCCATCCATTCAGGGGCCTTGCCCTGGGGAAGGAGGGTCTCTCTGGGGGAGGAAGGGGGCTTTCCTGGGGGCCAAATATGGCCGGATTCCCCAGGCATGAAAGAAATGCCAGGCCAACAACAGGCGTCTGTCTCTTGGAGGAAGGGGTGCCAGGCATTGCTGCTGGGAAGCCTCCCTGGCATGCCCCCTGCCACCCCCCCCACAAATGCCACGCAGGAGGGTGAGTGGGCAAAAGGGAGGGACCCCGCCCCAGGTGCCTCCGCTGGGCATCTTCCCTGGCAGACCCCCCTCGCTGGCCCAGTTTGGACCGGGTTGCAATGCTGGAAGGAGACCCAGTTTGGCACCACTTGGGTTACAGCTCTCTCTTTATGGACGCAGGGATGGCACCACTTTGGGGATAGGGACCATTTTGAGTCTGGATCGGTTGTGGTCTGGTGCAGCTTTGCTTTGGAACCCCCTTGGGACTGGATTGCAATCCAATATCCATGCTGGAAGGAAACCCAGTTTGGCACTGGTTGGGTTGCAATTGTGCAGCCATGCAGGAATGGCACCAGTTTGGGACTGGTGCCAGTTTCGAGTCTGGTTTGGTGCAGCTTTGGTTTGGGCCCAGCTTGGTGCTGGAGCAGAGAGATCGTTTTGGTCTTGGGTGGCAACCAAGTGGCATAATGGGTTGTTTTTTATCTGCAGGTCTAGTCTTTGGTTACGACCAGACACTGATGTCAAGGGTCTACCTTTACCTGGTTTTAGGGAGAGCTGGTGGGTGGCACCTTGCCCCTCAGTGGCTCCTGTCTGCCCACAGGGGATTTCCACATAGGGCTTGCCTGGTCTCCCTTGGCATCTTTCCTTCCGCACTCTGCAAAGTGTGAGACTGGCAAGGTTGGCAGTTGGCTGCAACCAAGAAGGCATGGAGTGGGCATCCTGCCCTCCCCTTCCTCCTCGCCTTGGTCCTGGCAGTGGCTCCTTCTGTCCATTTTGTGTGGCTCTCTCTAGCTGTGAGCATAGCCTTGGGTCTGGCCTGCTTCACCCTTGACCACTGTGGGATGGATTGCAGCAACGTCTACATTTTTCTGGACACAGGGCACAGTTTTTTGACATTTCCTCCTCAGTTGGATTTTATCCATGGATTCCTGGCATCAACACAGTACCCAGTCTATCGGCCCGACTGTGTGGGTGGAAGGGGCACTGCCACTCCTAAAGCCCACCACCTTCTTTTCTGAACTATCAGAGGGCTGCAGAATATTCTTAGGTCTTCTGAGGAGGAGGTTAGGTGGCATCCTAGAAATGTAATACGGCCTCTTTGGCTCTGTATGTGGTCAGCCAACCCTCTGACCCACCAGCAGGCATCAGCCAGAGGTGCCCACTCTTCTGGACTTTCCTCCAGTGATCACTGGTCAGTCCCAGGTCAGTATGGCGGCAAATCCAGGTCATGTTTTTTTCCAGCCTGGGTCAAAACCTGGAGTGGATTCACTGCCCCGCTGGCATGGGACCCACCAGCCACCACTGCTGGAAGCTTTGGGCAACATGAGGGGTTTCTTTTAGGACTCATTGATACAGAAAATGTCCCCCATGAACTCTGGCAACTTCCAAGTGGGAAACTATTTCAAGACTGGGTCAGGTCCAAGCCTTAAGAGGGGTCCTTAGGTCACTCCAGTGGAAAAGCCTGGAAAGCCCTTCTGAAATCTGACCAGTTTGGGTGCAATGAGGGTGGCAGCAACAAAAGATGCCCTCCTTCAACTCCACCCAAGCGACCAAAGGGCTTGTTGCCAATTGTAAGGAACGGACAAAACCACCTCTGAGGATTTCTTCATAAGAAAACCCTATGAAATTCATGAGGCCACCATAAGGATGACTTGGTTAATGGGGTGCAAGTGGTGGGATCATTAGATGGAAGTGACCATGTTCTCCTGGAGTTTGTTATACAGTGGAAAGGAGAAGCCAGACATAGTCAGACACGCATTCTAGACTTTAGGAGAGCGGATTTCAGTAAACTCAGAGAAGTAGGAGGGTGATCCTATGGTCAGAAATACTAAAAGAGAATGGAGTTCAGGGCAGATTGGAGTTTCTCAAGGAGAGATACTGAAGGCACAATTTAAAACAGTTCCAATGAGGAAGAAAAACGGGAGATGTCTCAAGAAACCAGGATGGATGACTAAGGAACTTCCAACTGCGCTGAGTTTGAAACGGAATGTATAAGAAAGGGAAAAGGGGGAAATCACCAAAGAGGAATCAAAGACATAGCAGGCATGTGTAGGGTTAAAGTCAGAAAAGCAAGCGCAGAATGAAACTCAAGACAACAAAAAGGGCTTTTTTGGATATGTCCTCAGCAAAAGGAAGGAGAAGGAAACGGTAGGGTCACTGTGGAGAAGATGGCAAAATGCTAACAGAAGACAGAGAAAAGGAAGAATGACTCAACACTCTTTGCCTCGTCTTCTCAGAAAAGGAAAAGGGGCTCAACTTGAGGATAAAGGAGCAGAGACAGAAAGGGGAATTTTAGCACAGAATAAGTAAAGAGATAGTAAGATACCTTGTTAATCTAAATGAATTTAGTCTCCAGGACCAGATGAACTACATCCAAGGTATTAAAAGAACTGGCAAATGCAATATCGAGCCATTGACAATAACAGTCTTTGAGAACTCCTGGAGAACAGGAGAAGTCCCAGCAGACCGAGGGGG
>NC_056529.1:506812-542355 GCF_019175285.1 Sceloporus undulatus | reverse complement strand
TTTCTCTGAAACAGAGCCTACAGCGCCTGAGATTCCTTGGCGGCCTCCCATCCAAGGACTAACCAGTGTTGACTTTGCTTAGCTTCCAGGATCAGATGAGAATCTGGTGCCTTTTGAGTATTTAGGGCCTGAGTTATATTCATAGGGTTTTCTTAGGGAAGGAATATTCAGAGGTGGTTTTACCAGTTCTGCCCTCTGAAATACCACTAGCAACACCTTGAATTTGTTGGTGGTCTCCCATCCAAGGACTAACCAGGCCAGTCCCTGCTTAGCCTCCAAGATCAGGCGGGATCTTGTGCCTTCTGGGATATTTTTGTTATTGTTGTGTGCCTTCAAGTCATTTCTGACTTGTAGTGGCAACCCAGAGGCCATATCACAGGTCTTTCTTAGCAACGTTTATTCAGAGGAGATTTGTCATTGCCTTCCCCAAGTCACCTTCCCTTCAAGACACCTGTCGACTTTAGGCGGCCCCATTCATCTTGTAGGGTTTTCTTAGTCAAGGTAGTTTTGCCATCCTCTTCCTCTGAAACAAAACCTCCAGCGCCTGGTATTAGTTGGCGGCTTCCCATCCAAGGACTAACCAGGGCTTGACCTGCTTAGCTTCCAAGACCAGGTGTGATCTGGTGCTTTGAGAATATTGTGGCATTTGGGGGTCCCTCTGCCATGTCCTTCCTTCCCAAGCTCTCCCACCCACCCGAAAAACAAAAAGACCTTTGCAAACAAGAGGCGACTGTCCATCGCTTCTTTATTAGTTGTCATACATGTATGATTTCTTGATCCCTTCTGGTGAGACCTTGTGGGGCATTTGGGGCGGAAGGGGCCCTGGTCTCCCCTTCCGCAACACAAGGGCTTACTTTTTAAGAATGAGTCACAAGAGGAAAGTGTGCATCATTTTTTAAAAATTACTCTTGCAATTTCGACTTGGCCTCCAAGTTGCAGCCAACAATTTTTTGTCGTTCCTTGGAAGCCAGGCCAGCAATGGGTCTCCCTTCTGGGCTTCTGCCCAGTTTGGAAATCGCCATTCGAGGAGTGGACATTTTTGGCAGGAATATGGGCTTTACGACACCAAGCACAAATCTGTTTTATAGCCAAGGAGTGTCGCTGTGTTGTGTTACCTGCCTTTATTGCAGAGGCCATCAATTTGTTGCTGCGTTCTTGTTGTGAGGCTTTCTGACTTATCGCAGGGTTTTCTCGACAAGGTTTGTTCAGAGAGGGTTTTCCTTTGCTTTCCTCTGAGGCTGAGAGAGTGTGACTTGCCCAAAGTCACTCAGTGGGTTTCCATGGCTGAAAGGGGATTCGAACCCTGGTCTCCCAGAGTTGTAATCCAACACACAAACCATTGACTCTCATTGAAATATGTATCTCCCACCCTTGAAATAAAATAAAATGCCTCTTATCAAAAAAAAAACACCTTGTTTATAATATTTAGACTTTGGCTGTCATCCGGCACAATTTTTCGTTCAAAAAGAGAAGCAAGGAATGAACACAGACCGTTCCACCAAAATTTTGTCACACAAAGTTGAAACTGTTTGGCAAACTTGGGCTTTCTGGCAATGATTGCTGCTTTGGATCCTTTTTGCGCGGCGTGAAAAGAAAAGCGTAGGCCGTAATTTCATTTCATTTAAACTCTTGGGCGCAATGATCAACCTCCTCCTGGGCATGGCTGGGTAAATTCCTTCATATGCATAAACACCTTCCAAATATTGATTATCATGCTTGATGATGATGATGATGATGCATCGACTTCCCTGCTCAGGTCTTGCAAAGTCAGGTCAACAGCCAAGGCTCCCTTGATGGACTCCATCCATCTGTCACACAGTCTTTCCCTTTTCTTACTACCTTCCACTTTTAGAGCATGAGGATCATCTTTTCTAATGAGTCTTGTCTTGTCATCCCTAGTAAACTTTGTTATTTGTTGGCAATTTGGCTTTGATTTATGGCAACCCTAGAAATGAAAGACCACCAAGAGACCCAACATGGCTTCCCTCTTTTCCTATGTATTCCGCTTTACCAAACCTTATCCTTTTCCTCCCAATGAGACGTGTTTTCTCATGTTGTGTCCAACATATAATAGCCTCCATGGAGTCATTTTGCCTAAAATCTGGCTTAGTTTAATGTTTTGTTCTGTGCCATCAAGCCAACTTTGACTTAAGCTTATCCCCAGGACGAGAAACTTGCTCAGGTCTTGCAAATTCAGATCCATAGCTTCCTTGATGATGTTGAATCAATTATTGAGCGGTCTTCCTTATTGCCTACTCTTGTTGTTGTTGTTGTTGTTGCATGGCTTCAAGTCATTTCCAACTTATGTTGACCCTAAGGTGAAGTTATCATGGGGGTTTCTTGGCAAGCTTTAATAATAATAATAATAATATTTATTTATTTATTTGTATACCGCCCTGTGGCGAACCAATCCGGGCGGTTGACAACAGTAAATATAACAAGAGTAAAATATAAAATTAAAAACATTATAATCCCTCCCCTCCTTTGCCATTGCCATCCTCTGAGGCTGAGAGAGGGTGACTTAGTCAAGGGTCCGCTGGGGGTTTGATGGCTGAGCTGGGCATTCTCCAGAGCCATAGGCCAACCCTCAAACTACTATGCTATGCTAGCTTTCCATTTAGCCAAAGCCACCTTGCTATGCACAGCCCTGTTTGGGTCTTGCAAACTCAGCTCAGCTGTGGTTCCCTTGATGGATTGAATGGATGCACCTGTTGCATGGTCTCCCTCTTCAAACTCAGGCAGGCTCTGAGGGGAAGACTTTTGGAGAAACTGGAGCCATATGGGACCTTATGGCTTACCCCTTGACCTGTGCCTGGAAATGGACTGGCATCAACAAGGGAGTCCCATGCCCCTTGGAATGTTCTCCGGTCAACGGCATTTTGAAACAGTGGAGTTTCCAAAGGCAGCCCCATGGTGACCCTGTTACAGGAGTCCAGATGTAAGGTAACCAAAGCGTTTATCACTTTCTGAAGGACGGTGTTAGGGGTTTCGGACAGAGTTGGGCAAAGGACAGGGCTTGAGTTCTTCTTGCACCCCCAAAAGCTGCTTTTTTTTATTTTTGCAGCCTTGGGCTCCTTTATATTGCACCTGATGCCTCTCCTGCAAACTTGCAGCCTTTTAAAGAAGGCACAATTCTTCCATCTTTATGTTAACACAGAAAAATGTCTAAATTTTTTGCCAACCCTGTTTTTCAAATGTCCAACTTCCTCAACCGTTGGAGTTTATCACACTGGGGCTAATTTTGGCATGGAAGAGAGATTAAAGCACATTTGAGGCATCCCTCAAATACAGTGAAAATGGCAAGTTGTTGCGCAAATGATTATCACAAGCGATATTGGAAATGCACTGTTGCTGAAATCCTGAAGGTAAAAAGATGCGCGTTGATGCTTCTTTGTGATCACGTTAATGGCAGGTTTTGTGCAGCGTTGTGTGAAATCGTTTCATGTAATTACGCAATTGTTCCAGGATATTCTTGGGATAAACTCTTGATCTCCTTCGTGTGATAAACTCCATTGTTGGCTACATTGGTTCCTCTTGATGAGCATTAGAGATACATCTACACTGTAGAAATAATGCAGCTTGACACCACTTTCAAGTGTGGTACCTCCATCCTATGGGATCCTCTTGGGATTTGTAGTTTTACAAGGTCTTTCTCCTGCTCTGTCCAAGAGGGCTGGTGTTTTCCAAAATCCCAGGATTTTCTATGATGGCGAAAAGTGGATAAAGCTATATATTATGAAGAAAGGGTGCCCAGGGAGCTCAGGGAAGGGCAGGATAGAGATTTGTAAAAATTATGAATGGCGCACTGTGGCATCTCCTCTCGCTTAACCACAAAAGCTACGAAACAGAAACTTGGGGTCATCCAATTAAGCAGATTGGCATTTGGAGCCGGACAGCGCAACAAATTTCTTCACAAGCGCATAATTAACGTTTGCCAAAAGGGAGGCGGGGAAGGCAGTCCTTTGGAGGGGCTTAGTGTCCTGTCTGCATTGCATTTGCAACTTAATCCCAGATGAGAACAGAGCTTGGAAAAGGTTGCTTTTTTAAAAGGAAATGCCAACTCCCAGCCTTTGCAGAATTTTGGGACTTATGGTCCATTATTATTATTATTATTATTATTATTATTATTATTATTATTATTACCCAGGTTGAAATGACCAGGTTGAGACAGTCTCTGTCTCAAAACGAAACCTACCTGGCAGCTTTGTCATGAGAACAAAAAAGGGCTTGTCTACACAATTGAAATAGTCTAATTTTATTCTAGTCGAGTATAATTTGATCCGGCCACACACGCAGTTTGCAAGACTTCAGGCTTTTTGCCGGGGCTGTTAACTCTGTAGAAAAAGGTTTATAATTTTTTTTTTGGCACATCTGCAGAAATGCACATTATTGCATGTGTGCAGTCCGTTTGTTTTGCATGGATCCGCATGGCTGCACATTTTTGGCAGAGAGAGAAAGAGGGCAAATAGATGCAAATTTGTACAGGAAAGTGACGACGATTAACAATGGATGCGAATGGGTAAAAAATGCACACCAGTTTCACATAATACACTTACTATGATACAATTGCTGTGTACCCAAAGAGGAGACAGTAGAATTGTATATGCAATCCTGGATCTCCTTGGAGCAAAATGAGGAATAAGCCACAGGCCTCCCTCAGCTAACAAAGCCTTTGACAAAGAAACTTATTTCACAAAGATTTTTGGAAACACCTTTCCACTGCTCTGTCCATCTTTGCCCTCTGTGTAGCTGGAGGTTTTTTAGCATCGTCAGCATTGGGAGGATGGAGAAGGAGGGCTGGAGAAACAAAGATTTTTCATTATGAGTTTCACCAGTGTCTATGAGATTGTTTTCTGCTTGATGCTACTATTGGTTTGTGTGCTTCAATACAACATACAAGTTAAAAGGTCTCCAAGTTCCCTTACTGAGCATTCATGAACACCAAAATGGAAAGCAGAGAGCACATAAGCTTTTTGCACCAGCTACTCCTATCATGTTAAAAAAGCATAGATTAGGATGTGTCCACACTGTAGAAATAATGCATTTCGACGCCACTTTATTTTCAAAGGTGGCAGGTGAACCCCAGCCTGTTCTCTCTCCTCCTTTGGCTTTCTAATGAGTTCTGATTTGCTTTTGTGGACCATTGACTGCTTCAATAATCTTGTTTCACCAACTCCAGGTTTCCATAAAACAGTGATACATTTATTGGGTATTCAACCAAAATGAACATTATACATATTGCAAGCTTTCATTGCTTTTTTGGCTTCTTCATAAGGCAGAAGGTGTTAAAATCCTAAAGGAGAAATAAAGAAACAGCATTTCTTTCTTTTTCCTTTATGATTTTAACACCTCCATCATTACTTTCTTTCCTTCTTTCTTTATAATTTTTAACACCTGCCTGATGAAGAAGCAGCCAGTGGAGCTTTGAAATGCAACATGCACAATGTGCATAATGTGCATTTTGGTTCTCCCCATAAAGGTATCCCTGTTTTGTGGATTTGGGATGATGCTGTACTTTGCTATGCAGCCGACGCAGCTACTCCTCGATCTGTTTTCTGGATGCGAAGACGACAACTGCTTTGCTTCTGTAGCTTCTAATATGTTTATTACGGTGTTTTATTGTTTAATCCGATTCTGTTCTCAGACACTTTTTATAAAAATGTGGAATGCATTTTGTTCTGTTCCTTAATTTAACATGTTTGTCTGCTGGGTCACAGGACCGATGATGTTGTCACCCATCTTGGTCCTGATTCTGATCAGTACATCTTGACGAAAGCAGAACCATGGGATCAGTTGTTGGTTGGTAAATCCCATTGATTCAATGGGTTTACTCTGCTTTGGACTAACAACAGGGCTCAGGCTTTGGTGAGGATGCGACCCATCCTCCCATCTCTGAAACAGACACTTCACATTCTTGTTTCTTTTATACTTAGGATGTATATTTGTAAATCAATTTTGGTCCTTTACATCCAGAAATGTTGGGGCAGGACTGAACGGTGAATTTTGGTCTTTTAAATAGCATTTTGGGTGTATTTTGCATGGAGCTTTCTGGTGCGAAACAAGTTTTAAGGCTTGCCTAGATGTTTGTGTCGTGTGAGTCATGGGCAAAGTTGGCAACGCCAACCTGGGCAGCTCTGCGTAAATTTCCTGGAAATAAAATCAAGAGAAAAATAAACAGGTCTTTCCCGGCGTGTGTTTTCTGGACTGGTTGCGTCTTTGTACGCCTCTCGATTTCTCCTTTGCGCCGTTACTCAGCTCTTGGCAACGCTCTCAGCCAAACATGGTAGATCTTAAAGGTCTCCTTGTGCTTTTTCACTTGTGCTTTTGTTTTGTCGTTGTCCTGGCTTTGCCATTACCTTCTGGTTTTATTGTGTTGCTGTTTTACCTTGTGTTCATTTTTTGGGAATTCTCTTGCATTTCTCTATTTCATGCATTTTTAACTTTTCTTTCACGAACCTCCACGGCTGCATCCGCATTGCAGGGATAACCCAGTTGGGTACCATTTGGGCGGCTACATTTTTATTTTTGAGTGCTGTTTTAATGTTTTATGATTATTGTGTTTTTTTAATTAGGATGTTTTTATCTATGGAGTTTGTCACACTGGGGCTGATTTCGGCATTAAAGAGAGGTCAAAGCACATTTAAAGCGTCCCACAAATGAAGTGGAAATGGCGGGTCATTGTGCGAATGATTTATCACAAATAAAGTGATGTTGGAAATGCATTGCCGCTGAAATCCTGAAAGTAAAAAGATGTACATCGATGCTTCTTTGTGACCACTTTAATGGCAAGTTTTGTGCAACATCTTATGAAATCATTTTGGGTCATGAGTGATTTTTCTAGGCTATTCACGGGATAAACTACTATGTGATAAACTCCTATGTTTCCGTTGTCAGTAGTGTTTATTTTTAACGGTTGTATTCAATGTTTTGACCTTGTATTTTTTAAATATACTGTAACCTGCCTTGAATCCCGCTGCAGAAGAAATAAATCTTGGAAATAAATGACTAAATAAATTTTAACTGCATGGCTCAGTGCTATGGAATCCTGGGAACTGCCGTTTCGTGAGAGATTTAGTCTTCTCTGCTGGAGAACTCTGGTGCCACAACAATCTACATTTCCCAGGATTCCATAGCACTGAGCCACAGCAGCTAAAGTGGTGTCAAGCTGGATTATTTCTGCAGTGCGGATGCAGCCTAGAAGACCTTTGGCAAAGGCTGGTAAATAAAAGCAGAGCTCTTTTTAAAAGTGTTTTGCCCCAAATGAAGTTTGATGGGTTTTTAAAAGAGGTAAGGGTCTTTTTGGCGTTGGAATTGCGTCTGTGAAACGCTGTCTCCGGTTTGCCTGACGCCTGTCCAAAATTATATTTTGGGTGTCAGGTGAAAACTGTTGGATTTCTCCCCATAGAGTTTTAAGGATTCTTTATCGGTGCTTCGTGAGATCCTTGCACTGATCTATCTTTCTGGTTGTTAAGCCTTTGCTTCTTTTTTAAGCGATGCACCGATGGTGGGTTTTATGTGGCTTTCTAACCAGCCTATTTTATCATTGCGCAAAGATTAGAAAATGGATTTGTTGTGACAGCAATGCACAGAATCATTGGCAGCTGTGCCATTTAGCATGGGGGGATTCTGGGATTTGTAGTCCGGCAAAATAACTTTCCTATCCCTGACCTTCTCCCATGTAAATGCTTGACCTCTGGAGGGAAAGAGATGCTGAGTGCGAGAGGGTTTTGGTGCGCCTGGTCTCCAATGGAAGAGAAAGTGAGGAGGAAGAGGAGATGGTTAGCGCCAGACTCTTTGGCACGACGTTGCGCCAAAGTGCTCTGGCCGCTCGCATTGGCGCTTGGTTCTTCTTCCCTTTTAATTGTCTTAAAGCTCTCCTCAATCTCCTTAAACCTCTCCAAAGCAGCTTAAGCCATGATAGCTACAGCAGGAGCTGCCCTTACGCCTGGCGATTATTTCTTGTTACTTTGTTTGAACGTAAAGCTCTCCTAAGTGTGTGTGTGTGTGTATATATATATATAAGGAGAGGCTTAAGGAGCAGTATTTTGCGTGTTTTCTTTTCTTTTTCCATAGAATCATAGAGTTGGAAGAAAGCGCCAGGGCCATCCAGCCCAACTCTTTGCAAGAAGACACAGAGCTCTTGGACAGATGGCAATCCAGCCTCTGTTTAAAAATCGGCAGAAAAGGGAACTCCACCAGCCTCCAAAGCAACGTCTTCACTGTCTTTTTTCTTTTTTATTAATAACATCAAATGCAACACATATCACTGAGATCCGGAACCAAATATGCTCATATGTGAAGTCGAAGGCTTTCATGGCCGGCATCCATGTTCTAGAACACGGCCACAGAGCCCGAAAAACCCACAAAAAACGACTAAATATGCTCATATATTTAAATTACACTCCGATCTTAAGCAGTGGCCACTGCATACATTTACATTTCTATTTTGTCTTTGTAATTACGTGTAATTAACTTCCAAGAATCAGTGTCTTCCGATGTCACATTTTGCCAACGCTCCGATATGTTGTATCTTCCATGTTTTCCAATCTTTCATTGGATTGCAATCAAATCACTGCTACCATGGATCTCTTATAGATCATTAGGTATGCAATATCTCTTTATGAATTGTCTATATTTTCCACTTTGAAGCATTTATACTTACTAAGTTCCATAGCTTAGACTACATGTTCTTTGCTTTAAGTTACAATCTATGGCCTGTTACAGACTGCCAAAATAAAGCTGCTTCGGGTCTCTTTGGAGGTATGCTATTTAAATGATGCATGGGTCCTAAGAGTCCGGAGGTCGCGCCAAAGCCACACTCCATTCCTAAGCACTGGAGGGCAGCTTTGGTGCAGCTGCCAGATTCTTAGGATTTATATCTCTCTCATATATATATATATATATATATGCACATAATTAACTCCAGGAGAACTAGGGGCGTGTTCCTGTCATTAATTAAAGCGAATCGCTGATCGAGTTATATGACCGTCTTTCCCATTTGAAACCGGTTCCAATCCTACTTTGATTGATTTCTGTCGCAATAAAGCGAGGCAAATGCAAAAAAACAAAACCCAAATTTTTCCAGACATTTGTTTCCTAGCAGTCCTTTTGAATAATGCTGGACTATGACACCAAATTACTGCTGGACCATAGTCCAAATAACACCGCAGAGGACAGGATCAAAATTCAAAACGATCTGAATAGATTAGAAAGCTGGGCCAAAGCTAACAAAATGAAATTCAACACAGAGAAATGAAAGGTACTGCACTTAGGGCAGAAAAATGAAATGCAGAGATATAGGATTATGGGGGACACCTGGATGAATGAAACTATGTGTGAAAGGGATCTGGGAGTCCAAGTAGACCACAAGTTGAACATGAGTCAACAGTGTGATGTGGCAGCTAACAAGGCCAATGCAATTTTAGGCTGCATCAATAGAAGTATAGTGTCTAGATCAAGGGAAGTCATAGTGCCACTGTATTCTGCTTTGGTCAGGCCACACCTGGAATATTGTGTCCAGTTCTGGGCACCACAATTCAAAAAGGGATGTGGAGAAACTGGAGCCATGTGTCCAAAGGCGGTTCACCAATATGGTGAAAGGTCTGGAAACCCTGAAGCCCTATGAGGAAGGACTCAGGGATCTGAGGATGTTTAGCCTGGAGAAGAGAAGGTTAAGAGGTGATATGAGAGCCCTGTTTAAATATTTGAAGGGATGTCATATTGAGGAGGAAGCAAGCTTGTTTTCTGCTGCTCCAGAGACTATGAGAAATGGAGGAATGGAGGCAAGCTTCAGGAGAAGAGATTCCAGCTCAACATTAGGAGGAGCTTCCTGAGAGTAAGGGCTGTTCAACAGAGGAACAAACTCCTTCCTTGGAGATTGTAGTGGAGTCTCCTTCCTTGGAGGTCTTGTAACAGAGGCTAGATGGACATCTATCAATGGGGATCCTTTGATTGGGAGTTCCTGAATGGCAGAATGGGGTTGGACTGGATGGCCCTTGCGCTCTCTTCCAACTCTAGGATTCTATGATTCTAAGGAGTTCATAATGGATGGGAGTCTCTAAGAACTTCCTGATGGTGTTTGACAATGAAAACTCAGGAGGGTGACAAAGTTTCCTTTTGGGAGAAAGGCAGGATACAATAAATAAAGTAAACCAATAAAAATGAATGAACCTGGTGCCTAGAAGCTTATTGCTAAATGGTTAGTGACTCCAAGGGCCACAGTTTGAAGTCCCATGATGGGCCACACTTTTCCTTTTCCAAATGTCTTACTTGTTTATTTTCTATTAAACGCTTAGCAGTCTTACAAATTCTGCATTTGCTTGGCAGCATTAACATTTATTTTTTACCACGATGTGGGTATTTTTAATACAACCTTGTAACGTCTTAACGCTCGGTTGACTGTCTGTAAAGATTGACTCAGAATGTTACAAAGCATGCAACTGCAAATTAAATAACAACAAATGCATATATTTATGCATATACAGTATAACCGGCTGGCAAGAAATGATGGGAAGGGAATGCTTTTTGCAATGGAGGAAAGGCAATGGTTAAAGAGTCCCTACACAGAAGTAGACCCACAGTGTCCAAAGTACAGAAGTTATGAGTTGCGAGTTTCTAAATAGGAGAAGTAATGGCCAGCTTGGTTGCTGTCCTGGAAAAAGGAACTTTTGCAAGGCCTGCTCAGGGTGGCTTTAGGGGTCTGAATGCTGGACTATGACTCTGGAGACCTGGGTTCGATTCCCAACTCATCCATTTAAACCCATTGGGTGACCTTAGGCAAGTGACACTCTCTCAGCCTCAGAGGATGGCAAGGGCAAATCTCTGAACAAACCTTGCCAAAATGACCCCATGATAGATTTGCCTTAAGTTAGAAATGACTTACAGGTGCAACAACAACAACAACAAAGCCATTAAAAAGAAAAAGGAGTAGGAAAGTTGGTTGGCATCTCCCCAAATTCCCTACTGTCATGGTTGCTTTTGGGATTCTTATCTCCCAGAATCCCCTAGCTAGCATGGCTACTGGGGATCCAGGAAATTATGGTCCAAAAAAGGATTAATGTTTCCCAATGCTGTATATTCCTGTGATATAGAAACATAGCTGCCTATTTCACTACGAACTGCACAGCTGTTGCTTTGAGGCCTATTAAAAGCAAAGTTTAAAAAACTATAACAAGGGGAAAACCATGTTTGTTGTCCCAGGGATGGAGATTAAGATCTGGCCTCATCCTTTGGCCATTGCCAAGTGCAGAGCGGTGGGACAAGGGTGGATGAGATGCGGAGGAGTACCCTCCACTGGGAAAGTTGTTCTTGGCTCCAGCATCTTTCTCCCGTGGAAGAGAGCAAGCCTCTTTCCATGTTCCTTATGGGCCCAGAGCAAAGGCCTGGGCAGGAAAGGGATCCTTGGATCTCTGGCAAGAGAGCTCAGAGCGATCCATAGTGGATCACTAATGTTCTCCTGACTCCCAAGCATTGCCAGCCAAGGGCAGCAAAAATGGGTTCGGTCTTCCTTTTCAGATCACCTGCTTCTTGTCAACAAGGTGGCAATCTTATACTTCATACTCGAGTTTGCCATTTTAAATAAGAAGAGCTGCCTTGGATCAATTTCTGGCATAAAAATTAAATAAAAAGTAAATGCATCAATAAATAATAAAACATCTGGAGGGCCAAATTTTTTTTCTAGCCCTGCTCTCTAAGTCCAGGAAGGTTGGCTTTCTTGTTATGTCTTGCTGGTGGTAGGGCCTTTTTCTTTGCATGCCCAAAGTCCTGGGTTCATTTCCCCAGCAGCGTCTCCAAGTAAGGCTCCCCGAATTTCTTGTTTGCCAGTCTGTTTGGAGGGACGGATGCTGTGACTCAGGAGGGAAGAACAAGCAGCTTCCTCCATTTGTTTTGCATGTGAAATGCTGCGCAGCATGACTAAATCTGGCCCAGTGTTTTTTTCCCCAGCGGCGGCGGCAGCAGAAGCAGCATCTCTCCTCTGTGATTTTGCATTTCTCCTCTGAGCAGACGCCTCTGTTTCCAAACCTGTCATCTTCTCTTTCCTGGAAGGAAGGGCCCCCCTTCCATCTCTCATCTCTTGCGGCTGTCAGTTAATTCTAGGCTCCCTTGATTTCCATCTGATCAGTTTAATAACTCCCTTCTTCCAGCAGACGATGGTGACATTTAATGCAACCCAAGGAAGGCCAAAGAATGAGGAGTTGAGATATGGAAACTGCAGGAACTGCACCTTGCAGGCAAAGCGCACAGAGCAAAGATGGGGTTGGAGTCCCGGAGCTGGAGAAAGTCAGGACTTGACTTAAATAAAGTAGATAAATATATTTATTTGGGAGTGGAAATAAGGAAGGAGATGCTGAGATAAGAATAGAGTTAGCAGGTGGTCAACAGAGTTATCGTCTGCTTGCTTTGTCTTAATTGTATGCTACAGTAGTTAGTATCATTTTAGAGATGTTTGAATCATGGAATGTTCTTGTTTTAGACTGTATGCCACTTATTCTTTTTTAGTATTTTATTTGACCCTTATCATGCGCTCTGCGCAAACTTTACAGTGTTCAATAAATAAATGTTAATGATAATAACAGGGAGGATTGGCATGAACATAGAGTTGGAAGAGATCCTCAAAGGCAATCCAGTCAACTCTTTCTGCCATGCAGGATTACGCAAAGCACTCCTGACGGATCATGCACAGGACGCATTGCTAGAGATATGGGCTTCTGCCACACTGCAGAATTAATCCAGTTTGACACTGCTTTAACTACCATGGCTCCATAGTGTGCAATCTTGGGATTTGTAGCTAGTTGTGGCCTCACAGCTCTCTGACAAGGAAAGCTGAACATTGAATTATAATCCCCAGGATTCCATAGTATTGAGCCTTGGAAGTCAAAGCATTGTCGAACTGCATTAATTCTGCAGTGCGGATGGCAGCCAGAGTGCATCTTGGTTGCCTGGTTAGTGGGTTCTACCATTTGCTGCTTTGTAGCAAAGTCCCTTGGGGCTGTAGGGGGAATAGGTTTGTCCTATTAAAGTTGGAGAGGTTAAAGTCCTCCTTTCTCTAGGCGTCTTTTGGCATCTGCGCCTGCTTTGGGCATCTCTTTTTTCCTGAGTTTGGAAGCCTTGTAGTCCTTTGCCCTGTTCCAAGATCCATGTGGGCTGGGAGCTGGCATTAGCCAGCCGAGGGGAAAACAGGGCTGTGATTGTGTCTCCGTTGGCATCTCTGGAAGCCAGAAGCCTCTTGCTGTGGCCAGGAGGCAATGTCTAGGCCTTGCGCCACCATTGGTAGTGCCTCCAGGATGGAGGGCCAGTTTAGGTACTCTTTTGCCGATACTATACCATCTCATATCTGGGTTTGTGGCTTCCAATGCTTCCTCTCCTCCTTCCATACTACAGGCTTCCTGCACATAGAAGGCTAGCAACTGAGGCCCATCTTTGCTTTCTTTTTTACAACTTTGTTTGCTGTTGTTCAAGTCGTTTCCAACCTAAGGCACCCCTATCAAGGCAGTTTCTTGGCAACATTTCTTCACAGAGGGGTTTGCCATTGCCATACTCTAAGGCTGAGAGAGCGTGCCTTGTCCAAAGTCACCAAGTGGTTTTCAATAACAACAACAGTAATGTGTGTATATTGTGTGCCTTCAAGTCATTTTTGAATTATGGGGACTATATTAGGCTATTTCAGAAAGGATTTGCCATTGCTATGATTTGAGGCTGAGGAAGTGTGACTTGCCCAAAGGCTTTCCCTGGTTGAGTAGGGATTCATATCCTGGTCTCCAGAGTCAAATGCTCAAGCCACTACATCATGCTTTGAGCAATGTGCATGCTCTTTTGACTAATATTATGTATTTTTAAACTGGTGTTATGTGGTTTGAACAGGTGCTATGTGTCCTTCTGTATTTTAATCTCTCCATAGAGAGAGGCGAGTACAAAACAATAATAGTAATGCAGTTTGAGCCTCCCTTATCCAGATTTCTGAAATCCTCCCAAATTGTGCACATGGCTGACTGAGACAGTGATAACCTTTGCTTTCTGATGGTTTAGTGTACACACGCTTTGTTTCGTGCATGAAATTATTTAAAATGTTGTGTAAAAATTACATTTAGATTATGTGAACAAGGTATATCTGAAACATCAATAAAGTTCTATGTTTTAGACTTTAGGCTGCAAGATGTTTCAGTAGATATAGGCAAATATTCCAAAATCTAAACAAATCTGGAATCCAAAATATGTCGGGTCCCAGGCATTTCGTATAAGGGAGACTCAACCTGTAGTAATAATATTAATAGTAATAATAATAGTAATAATAATTTGCATTTGCAAGGACACTGCGTTGTGGCCTTTCACTGTCTGATTCTTTTTATTCCCATTTATGGGTAGGGAACACAATCGAAGCAAGGAACCTGTGGGCTGCGGGGAAACTGGAGTCCTGATTTTTCCAGAGCAATCCTTGAATGGTGAATGCTGGATATTCATTTCTTGATGCAATGGAGGATAGTAACTCTGATGTTAGTAAGGATTAAACTGGAACTGGAAAGAAGCTGTTTGGGGTGCTGAAAAACCAGAACTATATCCCTCATTGTTTGGTGTGAAACATGGGTTGGATTCACTGCTCCCATTGACACGAGCACCACCGGCCTCTGCTTTGGCAGCCCTACATTCCCTTGTTGTCGTTCTTGTTGTTGTGTGTTTGCAAGACATTTCTGACTTATGGTGACACTGTCGTAAGGGTTTTTTTGGGCTGGATTTGTTCAGAAGGGTTTGCCTTTGCCTTCCTCTGAGGCTGAGAGAGTGTAACTTACCCAAAGCCATACACTGGGCTTCCGTGGCTGAGCAGCGATTTGAACCTGGATCTCCTAGGGCCGGCGCTGTAACTACCAAACTATTGCCAACTCTCCAAGTTACGTCACTGGAAGTCCATTCTGACTTCCCCGTTGTAGGGTTTGCTTGGCAAGATTTATTCCAAAGAGGTTCTCCCTTGCATTGTCACCCAGTGGGATTGCATGATGATGCCAGGATTTGAGCCCTGTTCCCACGGTCCCTAGGCCAACATTCAGATCACTCCACCATCCTTGTTCAGGAGTCTTTCCAAAGAGAAAAGGCTTGAGAGCAAAAGCGGAGTCTGATCTGATGCGTTTTTGGTTTGTTGGAGGAGACAGCCAGGGCTCTCCCTGGGGAAGGATATGAGCTCTCCAGCTGCTTTGCTTCTAACCAGGCATCTGCATTCAGGTAGCGACGTGAAAGCCAGGGCAAATGCACTCCCATCTACACTGTCCCTTATAACCCTTTGATACCATTTTAACTGTAGGACCTCTGTGTGTTGTGTGCCTTCGAGTCATTTCTGACTTATTGCAATCCTATCACGGGGTGCCTTCTGAGGAGGTTTGCCATTGCCTTCCTCTGAGGCTGAGAAGAGTGTGACTTACCCAAGTCCATCCATTGGGATTCCATGGCTGAGTGGAGATTTGAACTCGGATCTCCCAGAGTCCTAGGCCAACACTGTGACTACTAAATTATGCTGCGCTCTAAGTTATTTCAGTGTGTGTGTGTGTGTGTTGTGTGACTTAAGTCATTTCCAGCTTATGGTGACCCCAAGGGTTTTCTTGGCAAGATTTGTTCAGAGGTGGTTTGTCATTGCCTTCCCCGGAAGAGGCTGCGAGAGTGTGACTTTGCCCAGGGTCACCTAGTGGGTTTCCATGGCCGAGCCGGGATTAGAATCCTAGTCTCCAGAGTTGTAGTCAATTCAAACCATTGTGCCATGGTGTCTCTCCATTTCCAACTTATGGTTACACACTAAGATTCGCCCCTAAGACGAATCTTAGTCTGTAACCCCGCTTCGATCCATTGGGAGAGGCGGGGAAACATAAATAAATTGTATTATTATTATTATTAATCTGTCATCCTATCAAACCCTGGTTTCTGGAGTCATAGTCCACCACTCAAACCACTACGCCACCCTGGCTTTCTGAATTGCAAGACCTGTTTAACTTTAATTCTTGGACCTGTCCTCTTGCCTTAGACCTGTCAATTCTGGACAATGACAATGCCCTGATGGAAGATAAGCAGCCATTAGGAACGCTTGTAAATCTTCTCCCCCAACATCCTTCTCTGACCCCCCATTTTTTGCAGTTGACCACTTTGGCATTTTCCCCCATGGCAAAGGATTGCTCCCATGGACCCTGTCTTTCCTCGCAGCTCCTGTTTGGGCAGCTTGCAGAGTTGTGAGTCAGGCTCCAAAAATATCAGAGGTCAGGAGCTTTGGGAGGCAAAATAGGCCAAAGTTTTGTTTTTGCCGAAAGCATTTGCTTTGGAGTTTGGGGGTTTTTTCGAGAGGTTTTGCTAGGAGCCTAAGCTTTCCTGAGCTCTTCTCTTGCAGCCCTTGGCAGCTGATCCCTGCTGAGACGTTGTGGCAGGATGATAAATGTCTCGGTGTGTGTACTTTGGAAAGGAAAGGACACCGATCGGGAGCATGTTTGCAGGATCGCACTCAGAAGGCGAGAGGTAGTGAGAGAGCAAAAGGACTCTTCTCACATTTGGTCTGTCTAAAAATGCACACTTCTGTGAGAGGGCCAGTTGCTTTTCTTTTGCAAGCTGCTGCATCTGGGATTGAAAAACAAAACTGTTTGGCTCAGTTTGGCACAGTGGCAATTTTGCTGGGATGCTTTGCAGAGCTCACCCAGCGCGGCGTGTTGGAAAAGGAAATTGCCAACTCCCATCTCGCTCTCGGTCAACAGAGACGGCCTTTGAGTTGGAGTTACTAAGGAGATTCGGAGACGTTGGCAGTGCCATTGAGAGCGGCATGAGCAAAGTGTCCATAGGGAGTCTGGGATGGCTGTCTCTTCCCAAGTCTGTAGTAGAGATGGACAAAATGTTCAGAGTTATTGCCACAACAACAAAAATTGTTCTTGTTGGGTGCCTTCAAGTCATTCCTGACTTAGGGCAACCTTAAGGCGAACCTGTTGCTCAAGTGTTAGGAAAGCTTGAGAAATTGAGATGGGTGAGAATCTTCATAGTTTGAGACTTAGGCTGCATCTGCAGAAATAATCCACTTTGTCACCATTTTAACTGCCATGGCTCAATGCTGTGGAGTTTTGGGAACTGTAGTTTGCTGTGGCGCCAGAGCTCTCTGACAGAGAAGGTGAAACATCGTGCCAAACCACAATTCACAGGATTCCATAGCATTGAGCCATGGCAATTAAAGTAGTATCAAACTGCAGTGAGGATGCAGCCCTGCTCTGTGCAAACTGTGCACACAGTGTGAAGTCAAAGGTTTTCATGGCCAGCTTCCATAGTTTTTTGTGGATTTTTTTGGGCTCTGTGGCCATATTATAGAAGAGTTTATTCCTCACATTTTGCTGGCAGCTGTGGCTGGCATCATTTCTGAAGATGCCATCCACGGATACTGGTGAAACGTCAGGAATAAAGTCTTCTAGAACATGGCCACAGATCCTGAAAAACCCACACAAAACTATAATGCACACAGTTCCCTGGAACAGAAAGCAGCATTCTGCACAGAAATAACAGCAACAACAATTTACTCATGATGACCATATCCAGTGGTGACAGTGGTATTATTATTACTACTACTATTATTACTATTAATAACAACAGCCTTAGGATCATCATGGATAAATTCTTCTTCTCCTTCTTCCATTTCTTCTTACTTCTGTGCAGAACACTGTTTTCTGTTCAAGGGAACTGTGTGAAATGATGATGATGATGATGATGCTTAATGCAGTGCTGAACCTTGTTGGGACAGGGTTCAGCACTGTGGACAGTTCATGTACAGTTCGGACTAAAATCAAGAGCGGACCTGCCTCTCTGACACAGAGTCTGGCCACAGTTCTTTCGGAACTTTCTTTTAATCCCCGTTTCCTCATCTGGCAGAAAGAGAAAGTCACAGTTGCTCAAAGTAGTGGCTTTTGCAGCAGGAGGTAACAATTCTCCTTTTTAAAAATTCTCCACCCAGAAAGGTGTTGAAGAGTAACAATAGGGCCAAGACCCAGAAACAAACGTCGGGGTGTCTTTTGTGTCTGAACTGCCTTTGTTTGAAGGGGAAGGAGGAATGTAGGTCAGGCCTCGATGACAGGAGAGCACGCGTCTCCCGTCCTGGAAAGCAGAAACCTAGAAAAAGGTGGTGCGAGGCGTCCAGACTGCGCATCCCTGTCTGATCAGGCAGCAGGAGAGGAGGGTTAACAACACACAGCACAACACCGGCTGCGTCTCTTGAAGGCACCACAATTTAGAAACATCCCTGCAACTGATGGGTTTGGTAGACCCTGCTGTTGGTTTCCATTCCCAAAGGAAGATGTGCATTTCATGCGCAGTCTCCATAAACACCAAACACTAACTTTCATGGTACCTCTGAGAGATGTTGGTGCAAGGTGGGTTTTTTCCCACCCCAACAGCTATATGGACAGGTTGCATACAAGTAATGGTATTTCGAGTGGTCATCTGCGAATTCATACAAATGGGTTGTACTGCGCCTGCCTCTGGTGCTCCTGTTGTTGAGAAGGACGGTCCTGTTGGAACGGACACTGTCCTTCTTGGCCCTGCCACTGGTGGTACTGCTTTTTGATGGGAGGCTGGGAAGGGGTAGACATACCATGCTTCCTTGCCGCGGCCTTCATCCGGTACTTGTAATTGAGCCGCTTGTCGGTCTCCTTCTGGAACAAGCCGGAATCATCGAAGGCCATTTCTTCGACCATGGACTTGGCACCGGGGCTGAGGTCAGAGGAACGGAGCCAGGCATGTCTCTTGAGCACAATGGAAGCCGCAGTGGATCTCGCCGAACAGTCCGTGGAGTGTCTGGCTGAGGTGATGAGCCAGCTGCCAATGGAATGGGCTTCATCCCTGATCTCCGTAAGGACCCACTGGCAGTCATCCGGGACGTCAGGGATGATCAGCGAAATCTTCTCCATGAGGAATTGGATGTATGCCCCCATGCACGCATTATAATTGGCCACCTTCAAGCCCAACACCGATGTAGAATAGGCTTTTTTGGCCAGGCCGTCAACTTTCTTGGCCTCCCGGTCAGCTGGCGACGTCGACATCTTCGGGGTGAAGGTTTGCTGGGAACCCTCAACAATGGCCGAATTCTGCTTAGGGTGGGATGTGAGCCAGGAGCACTAGGAAGGCGAAATTCTGTATAGAGCCTTGATCTTCCTCGAGGACGCAGCCAACGACACCGGGGCTTCCCAATAGCGCTGTGCTGTACTCTCCAAGGAAGGCAAGAGCGGGATGTTGGTTGGTACCTTTCCATGAATTCTCTTTTCGACCGCATCCTTGGCCTCATACTCAGCATGTGAGAGTTGAAGGTCCAGAGAATTGGCCATCTTAATAACATGCTCCAAGAATGTACAGACGTCATCCGTCGGGGATGAAGAGCTGGGCTGGTAAAGCTCCTGAGGGGACTGAGGAGCTACGTCGTCCGAGTAGGCCAGATCTACGACCAGATCTCCAAACATGGGAGCCCTCAGCCTCGTATCTAGAGTTGATCTCTATGGTTATTTGGGTCGAGACGTGGTGCAGCTGAGCCGGTACCAGAGGAAGCGGTTGCACGCCCTGGTGATCCAGCGGAACGAACCGGGAGACTCTTCGAAGTCGAGACTGGCATTGGTGGCACAGTGGACTTTGACGACAGACGGCTGTGGGCGACATCCCAACTGACAGCTACAAAATATCTGTCAGTCTCACTGTCGTAATAAAAGTCAGAGTCCTCATGATGATGAACCTCCGCCTGAACCTGAACGTGCGGGACAGGTGTTGGAGAGCGGTGAGGTGGTGATGGGAAAGCAGACCGGATATCATCATCAGAATAGTGGAAGGCCAATGTCGCGGGTAGAGTGGAGGCTGGAACTGAGGCTGGTACCGAGGTACTCCAAGGGGATGGAAGAAGTGTCGACTTGACCTGCAGAGGCCGTGAAGGAGATGCCAGGTCTCTAGCATCTCTGTGGGCCTTCTTATGGGACGAAGACTCCAAAGACTTGGAATAAGATTTCCTATGTGAGGACAGTACGGAAGGCTCAGTTGAAGCTGAGGATCTCGCCTTCTTGTTCGCCACCTGCAGAGACTCTCTGCATTCGAGGGGACGTGTCTCTTCTTTGAGGAGGCTTTCAAGCTCATCTCGTTTCGGGTGCTCGCCTCCGAGGCCGAAGTCTTGGCGGAGCCTGAGTCTTTGGTTCTAGCCTTATCCTTTTTGCAGGATTTAGGCTTGGAACCAGCTCCATCAGCCTTATGAACGTGGGTTTTTCAGCAGTGGCACTTGGCTCAGTGGTGGAGCTCTGGGCCACGGTGGCAATCGGGTCGGTCTTGGAACCCTGGGCCACCAGACCAGCAGCGGCAGGTGTCGACTCTGACGCCGCATGTGCAGAGCCTGGCTGGGCTGTTTGCTGCGGTTTGAGGACCCCTTGGTAGATGGCCGTAATCAACCGGGACTCGCGGTTCTTTCAAGCCTGGAGGGTCAAAGACTTGCACAAGGCGCAGGCCTTCAAGTTGTGGGAATCGCCAAGGCAGAGCAGGAAAGAAGAGTGGGGATCCTGCACGGGGATCTTACCACCGCAGACATCACATTTTTTGAATGGTGCCGGAGACATGTCGAAGCCAAATTGAAATCCGAAGAGAGGTTAGACGCGCCGAATGATCAACAATACACTGGGGGTGTGTGTGTGTCAGAGGAGGAATGGTCAAGAACGTCCGAAGTCAAAGTCCAGTGAACAAATTCAAATAACACAGAGCGAAGTTCCCCAAGCAGCTAACGCGGCAGAAAGAAGTAACTGGGGAAAGAGCGGGAACACAAGGGGCTTATAAGGGATGGGCAGGGCTACCGCCAAAAAGTTGCTAAAAGCTACAAAGTAAACTTTGCCCAGTGATTCTAGAAGTTTTCCGAGCAGCACTGCACAGGCGCAGTACAACCCATTTGTATGATTCGCGGAGACCACGAAGAAGAAATATATATATGTATGTATGTATGTATGTATGTATGTACAGTATGTAATATTGTTGTACCCTGCTGAGAGTTTTATCGGCTGGTGTGCCTATGATGATTTCCATGAGTTGCATTACATTGGAATAGATGGCTTTTAATATGTTGCAAGCCATCTTGGAATGGGGAAACCTGGTACCAAAATACACTAAAATCTCATGGCAGAGGACCATTTCTACCCCTCCAATGGATATCTTGTTTGTTGTTTCTGGGCATCCTTTCTTGTCAAGATGAGAAAGCTTTTTGTGCGTTTCTCCTTTAGCATCTCTATGCTAGAAATAGAATACTTACAAATTTTCTCATGCTTGCAGAACAAAAGTTGCATGGTTATAGCATGATGTTTTCATTTTGACTGCCATGGTTCGGTTCTATGCAAACCTGAGGAGTGCACTTTGGTGAGAAGTCTCTAGTAGCGATATCTATGTACCCTGCTAAACTACAAATCCCAGGGTTACATAGGATGGAGCCATGGCAGTTTTAATATCGAAGTGTGGCAATTGTGTAGTCTGGAAAGGCCCCCCAAATTCCCTAAAATACAATAAAACATGCTCACCTAGTGTTCTCTCTAGGAATCTCTAAGTCCTCCAGCGTAACCTTTGGCAGAAGTTGGCAATAGAGTTGCGCTGGACGACCTAAAGATTCCTAGAGATACTGTATTAATCAAATCCGTGAATAATCAGATCCTCAGAAATCAAAGCCACAATTGTGGAGGACCAGCTGTATCCAGGATTGGTCCTGTCCATCATTCTCTGAATGGTTTCCTACCCGTTTTGCTTTCCAGGGCTGTGAGCAATTCGGAGATCTCCTCGTCGTGCCAGGAATTCCTGAAGGTGCCTTTTGCGCCAGCATTGGAAAGCTTTAAGGAGATAATTGGCTAATACGTTACTGGTCGATCTATATTGCTGCCAAAGCAGGATCCCATCTGCAAAATAGGAAAAAAGGCTTCAGAGCTGAGAATGGTCTATCATTGCGCCTGGACGGCCCTGGATGCTTTCCATTCTGTGCACCTCCTGCTTTCGCTGTCATTTTTTGATGGAGGTTGATTGAAATCGATGGGGTCGGAGGAGAGTAGGAGAGAAGCTTGCTAAGTGAACAATGCAAAGTAAGGGCATTGCCAACTTTGGGGAAATGGATAGTACCTCTCTGTTCTGCTTTGGTCCTGTGTCCAAGTCTAGAAGGATGTGGAGAAGCTGGAGCGTATCCAGAGGAGGGCAACCAAAATGGTGAAAAGTCTGGAAGCCACCAAGCCCTATCGAGAACAACTTAAGGAAATGGATAGGTTTGTCTTAGAGAAGAGTGAGTGGTGTCCTGATGTTGCTGTTGGTGTGTCATGGGCAGAAAAAATGAAATGCGTAGATATAGGATGAGGGATACCTGGCTTAACAAGACTCCATGTGAAAGGGATCCTAGGAGTCCTAGTAGACCACAAGTTGAACATGAGTCAGCAGTGTGATGCAGCATTTAAAAAGGCCAATGCGATTCTAGGCTGCATCATGCAGAATAGAGAGGCAGGTGAAACCAATTAAACAGGTGAGAAGCACATTAAACAAATCCCCTCAAGTTAAAAAAAAAAGGCAGAAAAGCAAATCCCCAAGTTATAACATTATGGAATTTATCACACGAAGGAGATCGGGAGTTTATCCTGTGGATATCCTGAGAAAATGGCGTAATTACACAAAACAGTTTCACACGACTCATCTCACAAAACCTGTCATTAAAGTGGTCTCTTTTTTACTTTTGGGATTTCAGTGACAATGCATTTCTGACATCGATTTATTTGCGCAATTACATGTGATACTCATTTGTGCAATTACTTGCCATTTTCACTTTATTTGCGGGATGCTTTAAATGTGCTTCACTCTCTTTTATGGCCCAGTGTGATAAACTCCTATGAGTCCAATTTAAGTGCTACAGCTTTATCCTACGCATCTTAAAATGTATTGTTTGCGAGGTTTGGGTAGTTTGGATTTTTCAGCCTCACTGTCCCCAAACTCCATTCAGTTTTTGAACCAGCTACTTCTGGTTTAGTGGAGATTTGTTTGCCCGGCGTTTGGGATTTTTGACATTCCTGAGCAAACCTGCCCTTCAGCATCAGACCTGCCATTTCTCTTTCTGCAATGCAATGCGCCTCCTTTTATCTCCACCATTGCACATGTGTATGTGTGTTTTTTGGGGGCATATTCTCCCCCATATGTCTCAGTCCAGCAGCCCCTGAATTGCCCTTGATAGTTTCCAGATGCAGATGGAAGTCACCTGGCTTGCTGCCATTGGGAATATATATATATATATATATGAATGATATATATATATTCCAGCTCATGGTTAACACAGTTTAGCAGCTGCCCTTCTCCCGCCGCACGTTCCCTCTTTCCTGGCAGCATTTTTTCCTCCTCTGAAGCTGCTGCTGTTGCTTTTGCCCAGCTCTTTTGTTTGGAGCTATTCTGAAATCTCGCCTCATCTCTGCAATTCCAAATGGAAAATAATGAAGGGAACAGATGTTTCTTTCCCAACTGATGATATCGCAGAGAGCTGGTGCAAAGAAGGCGTTGGGTTCAAATTCTCTTTCTGCAAAGGCCTCATTCTGGCAAAGATGGCTGTCCTGGCGGAGAGGAGCAAAGTAGAGCCTCCCTGGAAAACACACTGGTTTCTAATTTGGAAGCTGAGCAGGGTCAGGACAGGTCAGTCCTTGCATGAGATTTTCAGGAGGGAATCCCACAGATCTCCAGGTAGGGCTAGGCAGGAATCCTACCTGGGTGAACCTCTCACAGGGGTTTCTGAGGCTGGGAGAGTGTGACTTGCCCAAAGTCACCCAGTATATTTCATAATAACCCATTGTATTTAATAGAACTTGCGCACCCATGGATTTTGGTATCTATGGGAGGTCCTGGAACCAAATCCCAGAAGATACAAAGAACACACTGTAGTAGTGGTAATGATGATGATGATGATGACCCATTGCATTTAATGGGACTTGAGCATCCATGGGTTTTGGTATCCATGGGGGCTCCTGGAACCAAATCTCATCAGATACCAAGGATCCCCACTGTACTCTTATTTTAAAAAAGGAACCATTTCCTGGTGAAAGGTAATCTGTTCTGGACCCCCCCTTTACTTTCTCATCCATCCAGCCTTTAAGGTCAACACAAACAGGGTTCAGTTCTAAAATTTTGCAAGTACTTTTGGCATTGTTTTCCTTCGCTTCATCCATTGTCCCATACCCTTAGGCATTACCCTCAACTCATCATATGAAAATTTATAACCTGCTCTCGACCTATACTTGAGGTTGATTTATAATCAAGTATATGGGTGGGAAGGATTATCGCTACCCTTGGAGCCGTATTCCCAGTTTAGCACCCTCTTGTTTTACTTCTGCCGCCAAGGGTCAGGGTCTGGAGCCACAAGACAGGAAGGGAAAAGCTTTCCACAATCCTTTTTGGGATTCCCAGAGGTCTTGCATTGTGCAGATATATTGATGTCTCCTCCTGTTCTTTCGCCCCAACCTACGCTGAGATGATCCCAGCAGCAGAAAGGAAACCTCTGTCCTGCAATCAGCTGGGAGCAAACTGGTTGATGCAATGCTTTCTTCTTTCCATACCAGGAAAAAGAAAAGTCAGGACCCACCTCAGTTCCAGCATCCAAAATAACAGAGCAATGGAACAATACAAACAAAACTCCTTGTATACTTGCAAAATTATATTGCAAGCTTGGATATACATTGCAGTAGGATGCTGTTGAAGAACACTGAATATTGCTGTGTTATCTGGTGCTGAGGGGCCTGTTCCTTTCTTCCACCTTTTACAAATGGCTCGTGCTGCCCTCCCCAGGGGCCATTTCTGGCCCAAAGGCAAAGCAGCATGGAAGGAAGGGAAGGGCCGCTGTTTCCTTCCTGGCCCTGCAGTCCAGCTTGCTCTGGGAACACTCATTCTGTCGGCCAGGGAGCCTGTAATTTCCTTTGGCCGGCCATGCGCCCTCCCGGCCCCCCAGATCTTCTGCTTTTTCCCTCCCTTTCCCCAAACCCTCCCTTTGCTCAGTCCTCTTCTGCCAGAACAGTGAAGTGGGAAGGATGCCAATCCTCCAGATGTGCCAGGACTATCAATCGGGCTCCGCCAGTCGTCTAGAGGCTCCCCACGTTCAGGAATAAACTCTTCTAGAACATTGCCACATAACCCGAAAAACCCACAAAACTATCCTTGGGTTCCTCTCTCTTTTGCACACACCTGGAGTGTCCCTCCTTTTTGCTCTGTGCATTATGAATCCAAATAGAGGGCTATTTCCTCTTTGGGAGCGCAGGCCCTGGGGAGCATTTTCGGCATTCCCTGCACAGTAGCGTTTGCAACAGGAGAGCCAAAGAAAATCCCTGGCCTGGTTGTTTCTGCGTCTCTCTCGTTCCAGCCCAGATTTTGGCTCCTTGCCTGGCCCTCGAAGCAGAGTCCGTGCGGCAGCAGCGGCTTCCAGCATCTGCAGCTGTGGCCGGCCATATATCTGAGAGACATTTTATTTTCCCCGGCAGGCGCTCAGCTCTATGCTCTGCAGCCATAAACCTCCTCTGATTAACTCCTCCATTTGCTGCTGCCATGGCTTGCCTGAACGGTCCTCTCTGTTTTGACATTTTCTCGCTCTCTGTCTCTCAAAAGAGCCAAGGGAATTCCTCGTCCCTGAATCCTCTTGCCCCCAAATCTAGCAGCTCTGCAGCCAGGGATAATGGAACAGGGACATGGGATCCACTGCAATAAACTATCTATCATTTTTTGTGGGGTTTTGGGGCTATGTGGCTGAAGATGCAGATGAAACATCAGGAATAAGCACTTCTAGAACATGGCCACATACCCTGAAAAACCCACAAAAAAACTATGGATGCTTACATTCCACATATCTATCTATCATTCAGTGGTCAAAAGAGATTACTACTATAGCTGCGCATGAGTGTCTGCTTTATTTCTGAAATGCATTTTGGAAATAGGTCAGTTTGTATCATTGGGTATGCCTAGCCCATGTTTGTTTCCTATGTACTCCCTCTATCCTCTTTATCTCTTTCTTTTTATTGTAATGATACAATCAGTATTCAAAGGGATCTTGGAGCATCTTTAAGACTAACCCTGTGAAAGAAAGGTGCTACAAGATCCCTTTGCAGACTGATATTCCAGATTAACACAGCTGTGCCTTTAAAAATGCAGCAATTTAAAAAACAACCACAACCTGCCATCGGATCCCTTTCAATTCTCTTTCTAAAGTATGGCCCTGGGGCTGCTTGGGGTTCCCAAAAGCTGTCTTTTCAGCCACTTGACCTTTCTTAATATTAATTGCCTCTTCTGGAAGCTTCCCAAAGCAATAACTCATCTTGCAAAAGCATTGGCCTTTTAAACATGGGATGCCCATGTCCCAAAACTAGAAGGGGATTTCTGCCTGTTTCCCATATTCTTCCTTAAGGGGAGCATATTTGACAGCATTGGTAAACCCTGGGGCATAAAAAAATTAGCCCACGGACTGGGTGGCATTGCAATGTCCATCCTCCGATGGTATATAGGAAACTGTCTTTGCGTCCAGGTCTGAATAGGGAAGAAACCAGAATTGCAGTTAGGAACCTCTTGCCCTGTATATATACACACAGCTTCCCTTCCTCCACTGTGTTTTGGTTTTAACTCAGCCCAGAAGGCAGAAGTAGCTGCTCTCTCGCCACTTTTGCAAAGATTTATAAAGGAAGGAGGAAGAAGAGCCTTTTTCTAAAGGCCCATTAAGGATTCTGGTTGCTGCCTGCATTCCCTCCAACCCTCGAAAACAGTCCCTTTCTACAGCAAGCTGCCAGGAGGCACATTATTACGAATCCAAGCCTTTTGATACAAAGACATGATACACCAAGTTGGGGTAGATTACTACTTTGCCAGGATAAGAGTAGGAGGAATGGAAAGGAAGATGCAGGAGGGACAAGTAACCCGGATAACGCCAGGCCTTAAACTGAGAAAGGTCCTTGCACTCCAAGCATGAATCAATCAATCAATCAATCAATCAATCACTTTATTTATATCCCAACTTTTCTCCCAAAGGGACTCACACCAAGCAGCTTGCAGAATGATGATGATGATGATGATGATGAATTATGGGTAAAACCACATGCAAGAAGTTAATATTACTGTAGATACTCAAATAAAAGTCAACTTCATATACAAGTTGAGGGCAAGTTTTGGGGCCAGAATTATGGATTTTGATATGACCTGTGGACAAGTCGAGGATAAAACTTAGGAGGCATGTCATGAAGGATGTAAAGGATGAAGTAAAAGAAAGCAGTGCCAAAGAACTTACAGGATTCCAGCAGGCATAACCAATATTTATTTCATTTCATTTTATTTTTATCCCGACTTTCTCCCAAAGTGGGACCCAAGGCGGCTAACAACATTTTGTGCTCATATTAAAGGCTGGATTAATGAGGGAGTAGAAGGGGATCAGTGCTTCCAGGGCAGATGAAACTTTTGCCTTTCACCATATATATATTGTTAAAATGCAGTACTTACATTGACCGGTGGATAAGTCAACTCATGTTTTTGGGGTCAATTTTTTAACCTAAATTTCTAGACGTATACATGAGAAAATGCAGTAAGCTGTTCATAGACATAAAAACCATTTGTTCTTCTTGCTGTTGTGTGCACTGAAGTTGGTTCTGAGTTTTGGTGACCCTAAGGGGAGCCCATCTTGGGATTTTCTTGGCAAGGTGTGTTCAGAAGGGGTTTGCCATAGCCATCCTCTGAGGCTGAGAGAAGGTGACTTGCCCAAGGGCATTCAATGGGTTTCCATGCCAAGCCGGGACTCAAACCCTGGTCTCCAGAGTCATAGTTCAAACAACTACATTGCAATTTAGAAGCATGTGGCTTGCTAAGAACTTGACTCTTCCAAAACTCAGGACTCAATGTTGCAACACCTGCGCCATGTTCTTCCTTGCAAACGGAGAGGTGGTACATGCTGGTCCTTGCTAGGCCTTCCTTACAATCCTTTTCTCCAAGAAGGAAAGAGATGGTCCAGAAGTCCCTTGAGGGACCCTTCAACCCCACTGGTCATCTTGGAGATCCCTCTGGGATTTTCTCCCCAAACGATGAGGACAGCAAAGGGGATGCTACGTCTCCAGCAGTCGACCCACTTGGGGTCTTTCTTCTGCTCCTTCTCCTCTGCTTTTTTTTTTATCATGGATGGAAAATCTCATCATCACTCCTCCTTCTCTTTCTTTTTTCCGCAGCTGATCCCAGAGCTCTGTTTCGTTTTGCAGGCAACCCGAACAGAAGGGGAAGCCGCTATTTTCTGTTGCCGTGGTTTTCCCTGCCAATTCTCTCAGTGTTTGCTGTCACCCCAGTCACCCCTCCGCTTTCCTTTGGTTCCCGTCATGAAAATATTCTTTTTTTAAAGGGAGCTAAAAACACACACATGGAGTGTGTCTGGGAACCAAAATAGAAGCAGGTTACCAGTAGCGCTTGAGGAGCGTGGAGGGAAGCAGTGTTCAGTGTTTCCTCTTACTCGTTCTTGGCACAATCCTTACGACAGCCTTAAAAGGCAGGCCAGTGTTATTGCCGCCCATCTTGCAAATGTGTGAGTTTGCGGAAATGGTGATTTGGGTCAGCACAGAGGTGACCCCTTGGCTTGAAGGTCTCTGCACATCTTATTTATTAGTGTGTTTATGCATCTGTATCTATGTCTTCGTGTGTGAAGTATGTGGTTGATCATCAGTGAGAAGGGTGCACTCTGCATATGCTCAGAAGCCCTCAAAGAGAAGGAGCCCTGGAGCATGTGCGAGCAAAGAGAGACTGCAAGATCTTGGTTTCCGCAACTCTTGAAATTACTCTCTTTCTCTGTGGAAATGCTTTAAATTTGAATTGCACATTTGCAAGTCTCTTTGAACGCCTTTTGGAAGCTGAGAAAGATGCGCTGTGCATCTCAAAAAACCCAGCGATGATGATGGTCTCAACAATAGCATCCTCCCCACATCTGTGCTTTCAGAGTGATGGGAATTGCCAGAGGTGGATGATGCTTTTTGCATAAGTAGTGGGGTTTCCACACAATTAAAATACTCCTCTCTTGAATCGATTGTGATCTGTCCACATGCAGTTTGGAGGAATTTGGGCTTTTTGCCCAAATAAACTCCAATAGAAAGGAGTTGCAGTTTGTAGCAAAGTATCCATGAAGATGAGCACCATCATCGTGGTCATCTGTCTTATTTTGCATGGATTCGTGTGGCTGCACATTTTTGGCAGAGGGAGGGTGAATAGATGCAAATTTGTGCAGGGAAGACAATGTAAATGTGCAAAAATACACAGCAATGTGCATGTTATTGTTATTAATCTTTTATTTATAAAGCGCTGTAAGTTTATAGTACAGTGCTGTACATAAAATAGAATAAAATAAAATAACTTACATGTGGACTAGTCTGGCATAATACACTTATGTGTAAGCTAGCTCCTAGGCTGGACTTTAAAGGTTTCAGATGCTGAACCTAATTTGGCGGGGCTAGGTTTCCGCACTTTGGGTGGTGCCTTTAAAGTTAGGACTAAAGCCCAGAGTCGATGCACCACTCCCCTCTGCCAATATGGAAATGGCCAACTGTGAGTGGCGCTGACCTGGAAAAAGGGTTGATTTGGGGCTGGCAGAGGAAACGTGTAAGAGGATTTGGATCCCGCTTGGCACAGGGGGATGGGGCAGAGGCCGTAAGTGGGTCAGAGGAGACCTTGCTCCATTTTGGTCTTTCCAGAGATGCTGGGAAGGGATGTGTGACGTGTGTGTGTGTTGGAACAAACGTGTTTACTCTCCCCTCTCTCTTTTGTACCAAAGGACTGGGGATCCTGGGCACTTGTCAGCCAGTTCTGAGGTTACCTTTCTCAATTTCTGGTCCCCAATTTATTATGATGCTTAAACCAAACAGGCCAGGTATCCTCACTTCCAAGTTTGAGGAGGCTAGCTCCCTCTCAATATCCCATCAGGCTTTTAGAAGTTGGATGTGCCAGGGTGGATTTGTCATATTTGGACTTTTAATTAATTTTACAGCCAGCCCTCTCTATCTATGGATGCTTTGTCAAGCATCCACCACTTGAAGATATTTTAAAAAGAGATCCGAATGGCTCCCTCCTTGATGGCCTTCCGCCGGCAGGTTAAGACCTAGCCTTTACATAGGCTTTTAAGGAACTGTTATAAGGTCAGCCTGGGATGTTGGACCATTTCAAAAAAAATTTGACACAGTTTACACACACACACACACACACATAGTTTATTAATATTGTAATAATTCAATTCCTTTTTAGTGTAGTGTACTTTTTTCTATGTTTTTAAGTATACTGTTTTTTAATGTCCCAGTTCTGGGAAAACATCAGGACACTACTACTAATAATAAATTCCCTAAAGCGTTTTTACTTGTTGTAATCCTGCTTCAATCTGAAGGGAGAAGCGGAAAATATAAAGAAATTATTATTATTATTATTATTATTATTATTATTACTACTACTACTACTACTACTTTGGCTTTGCCCTATATATAAAGGACACCATTGTTGTTGTTGTTGTTGTTGTTGTTGTGTGTCTTCAAGTCATTTCCGATTTATAGGGACAATTTTAGTATGAATCCTGACACAAGGCATGGCATTGCCCAGCATGGCATGCTCTGGGTGTCAGAGACAGAGGCTGGCATGTTTAGCCCTTTATGGGTGATGGTGGATGTGGTCTATCAGCACCATCTCTTGGCATGTTTTCCTGTGCAGTTTCCTCTGCCCTCCCCTTGGTGCCATGGGCATCCTGGCATCCCTCCCAAGGGGGAAATAGGTGCCACTTCCAGGGTTAAGCTGTCACTTATGACAGTGAAAGAATAACTTCTCTTTCAATCCAGCCTGCTTCTCTCTTTTGCAAGGCCTGATACCTCTTCCTGGGCAGATCCGAAGACACATTTTAGCTTTTGAAGAGGTACAAGTATGCCAAAGAAAGACATTTGGGGTCGAGGCTAAAAACGGTCATTGGTAAAGGCTGCAGGGCTTGGGCATCGTTTCCTGCCAAGGTGGTCCTCCCTGGCACAAGGCATGGCATTCATGGGCAGAGACAGTCTCTGGCAAGCTTAGCTCTGCATGGATGATGATGGATTTGGTCTCTTGCGTAGTTCCCTCTCCCCTCCTTTGGCACTGTGGGCATCCTGGCATCCCTCCCAAGGGGGAAATAGGTGCCATTTCCAGGGCAAAGCTGTCACTTCTGTGCTTTCCTTGTGTGCTTGTGGTGAGAAGGACCCTTCCTGACAGCTCTCCTGGGCTGCCATCCTGCCGGCGAGTGTTTGCCCGCAGCAGACGGTTTCTTCGGCTGTCTCTGTCGGTAGCAGATGGCTGCCTGCCTCCTCTTTGCCCCCCTTCTGTGTGCATGTGTGTGTATACGCACACAACACACTCACACTCACGCAGGCCCTGTGCAGAGCTTGCAAAGGGAGGCTGATCTTGATAGAGCATCCCTCCGTCCCCATCTTCCTTTCTACTCTGCCATGCATTTGATCCAGGAACAGACAGGAAGAGAGAGAAAGATGTGGGGAGCCATTTTCTACAGCAGGACAATCGCGCAAAGGTGGCTGTAAGATGCAGCCATCCAGGTTTGCACCCTTGTGAGTTGAAGCATTGCTGCAAGTACCGCCAGCAGACGGTCACTTGGGGACCTGCTCTGTTAAACAATACATTACCCGCCAGTCTGCAATCTTACAATGCGATAGAAGGCAGACATGCAGGGTGTTGGCTGCAGCAGTAAAACAACCCCCCGATCTGCATATAAGCTACAGGAACCACAAGTCTGCAATCCTGAACCACAACCAGTGGCCAAGCATTTTAATTTTGGACATTGCAGCCTCTCGTTTGTCTCTGGTACTGAGATGCCACCTTCTTTGAGCATTTTGGATCCAAGGGAGACATTCTGGGTTCCTAAATACCACATGGCCTAGATCCAGTGGTTTCCAACCTTGGTTCTCCAGGTGTTTTGGACTTCAGCTCCCAGAATTCCTGGCTGTTGGCCTAGCTGTATGAGGGTTCTGGGAGTTGATGTCCAAAAGACCTAGAGGGCCAAGGTTTGGGAAGAATAATGCTATCATCCACTGAAGATAGTGGGAAATTTCCATTGCTGGAAATTGTGTAATGTATGGCCACCTTGGATACAACTCAAGTTCATCTTGAGCAATTGAAGAAGGCAAAAGTGTTTTGCTTGTTTTTTATTGTTTAGTTCTGTCTGGTAATCGCTTCTTTCTCTCTCCACGCATATATATTGCTTAAATCTATTGTTCTGGGATCCAAGACAAACATGAGGTTTGCTTTTTTTATATCCTATGAGCAAGTATGGCATAGTGTTTTGTGTGCTAACTATGACTCCAGAAACTAGGGTTCAAATCCCGGTTCTGCCATGGGCGACTCTGGGAAGTCACACACTCTGATGGCAATGGCAAACCACCTCTGAACACATCTTTCCAAGAAAACCCACGATAGGTTTGCCTTCAAGTCGGGAAGTACTTGAAGGCACACAACTACAACAGTATTACCTATAACTTCTATCTATAGACACACATAACTGAAAGCTGGTGACCCAGTATGCCCCAAATATCCTCTGGTTTTGGAAGCAAACCAGGGTCGGTTCTGGTTGGTTCTTGGATGGAAGACCTCTTGGGGATCTTGAAGTTTGGGGCTCAGAATAAGTCCTACCAGAAACCCAGCAAGTTGCTTCTACCAGTCAGGGATGGCAATATTGAGCCTCGATGGGCTACTGATGGATCTGATTAAGAAGAAGGACAGCTTTCTAAGTTCTCAGTTTGGAAATAGGGTTGGTCCTGGTGAGTCTTTGAGTGGGAGACCACCAGGAGGGAACGTACCAGGGATCTCCAGATTTATCAAGAAATAATAATAATAATAATAATTTGTATCCCGCCTCTCACTGTATTGAATTGATATATATATTGGAACCCCGAATGCCCGCCAGTCAGAGCCGACCATACTGAACCTAGATGGGCCATAAAGGGTCAGACTCTCAGGCTAATGTAGCATCTCAGAGCCCAGATCTTTGGAAGCTAAGTAGAGTCAGGCCTAATACAAACAACTGTAGAAACAAGGCTGTGAGATGGGCTTTTGCCCCTTTTGAATCCCCCACCCTTTGGGCATGTTGCATGCATGTGCCAGGTAGGTCCTTGGCACATTTGCACAATGCCGCTCTGAACATGGCAGCGCCTTAGCCTTTGGAGAGCGCAGCCCGCTTCGTTAATAGCCGGTTTCGTTATCCACTTGAACACTCAACACGTTTTTCGGTGGGTTAAAACAACAAAAGCAGCAGCATGGCCGCTCTCCCGTCAAGTGTTTTGCAGGCTGGCAATTATTTTGGGGCCTGAGTGGGAGAATGTTTGTTTAGCGTCTTTCTCAGAGCCCTTTTCAAATGGTGGGCGGCGAAGGAAAAGACAAGAGGAGATGCTTCTTGAGGCAGGAATTGCAAACTCCTCAGTCAGATCTGGAAGAGGATCATATGGTGGGAAGGCATCTAAAAGGACATCTGATCCAACCCTCCTGGCATTTTCAGTGGCTTGAAACAACCTCATAAACAACAACCAACATTATTATTGCCATTCCCCAACAGACCAACACAGAGATTAACATGTAAATAAATATTAATATTATTATAGTCTGGGCTTTTGGCCGCCAATTGTATCCTTTAAAGCTTTTATGGTTGTAAAGAGATCTTTGTAGCACCTTTGTGACTAGATGCTCAAGTCCCATTAATACAATCCTTGAATGCTCAAGTCCTTTTAAATAGAATGGGTTAGTATGGTTATTATTACCAGCTGTATTGCATTGATAGTAATGTATATTTGTTTATGCTATGTATTTATTATTGTTGAAATATGTTTTTATTGTTGAAATTTGCTGACTGCTGTAATCCCATCTCGATCTGCTGGGAGAGGTGGGAAATAGAAATAAATTATTATTATTATTATATTATTATTCAAGTGGGCCCTTAGAATCCGCTGGGGTTTGGTTCCAGGGCCCCTCTCAATACCAAAATCTATGGATGCTCAAGTCCCATTAAATACAATGGGTTGTTATTATCATTGTCATTATTATTATTATTATTATTATTACTACTACTACTACTACTACAGTGGGCTCTTGGTATCTGCTGGGGTTTGGTTGCAGGACTCATTATGGATGCCAGAATCCATGGATGCTTAAGTCTCATTAAATACAATGGTGTAGCAAAATGATGTCTCTTACATATAATGGTAAAATCAAGGTTTGTTTTTTTGGAATTCGTGTGTGTGTGTGTGTGTGTGTGTGTGTGTGTGTGTGTGTATATATATATATATATATATATATATGAATATAATTTTCAAACCATGGATGGTTGAATCTGTGGATAAATAACCCGTGGATAAGGGAGGTCTGACTGTGCAACTGCCAACGTAACCGGGAGCTGTGATGGCACAATGCCCCAAGACATTTCTAGCCAAAGTGTCTATCAGCATTGCATATGTGCCACAGACATAGATGCCCACTTGGGCTGCAGGATGCTAATTGTGCTGAGCATATGCTCGAAATGGGCTCCTTGGCGGCCTTTGTCCCATTCTGGCATCTCTCTCTCTGGCATTTTGCTCTGACTCCAGAACTTGGCAGCGGCTAAGTAGACAGTATAGTCTCTTCGCCACTCGCTACTCAAGAGAGAAATCTGATGGATGACAGACAACAGTTCCTGGTTAGTGTCTGTTGTGGAAGCGTGTTCTGGGGGTAAAGCGAGGCAGGTGCCTCTGTGGATCACAATGGAAGAATTCAAAGATACTAAGAGCCCACTTTAGTAATGATGATGATGATGATAACCCATTGTATATAATGGGACTTGAACATCCATGGATTTTGGTATCCATGCGGGGGGGGGGGGTTGGTGGTCCTGGAACTAAACACCAGCAGATACCAAGGGCCCATTGTGATGATGATGCCTCATTGTATTAACTATCCATTATGAAGCCAAGCCCTCCCTCCAGTCCATCTGCCTTGGTCCAGGCCTCGGAGGTAGAGAGGAACTGCTGGACCTCATCCCCTTCCCCTCCACCACTTGCTTCTCCTTTTGTGTCATGTCTTTTTAGATTGTAAGCCTGAGGGCAGGGAACCGTCTAATTAAAAAGATTGTATGTACAGTGCTGTGTAAATTTACAGCGCTTCATAAATAAAGGTTAATAATAATAATAATAATATAATGGGGCTCAATCATCCACGGATTTTGTTATCCACGGGGGATCCTGGAACCAAACCCTAGCAGATACCAAGGGCCCACTGTATATTAGGTCATGCTATGTTTTCAGATAAGACCAAGACAATAGTATGAGATGAAACGAGTTAGTATAATTTATTCTATATGGAAGGTTGGAGAGACGGAAGTCAGAAAGAAGAAATTTTGACAAGTAAAGAAGCAGAGATACAAAAATATGGAGGAAATATTATTTACTGTGAACATTTTGAATAGTTTTTTTAAAAAAAGAATGGTAAAGGAGGCCCCAAAACTGGCTAAGCACCTTGAATAATAATAATAATAATAATAATAATAATAATAATAATAATAATAATAA
>NC_056529.1:496399-506802 GCF_019175285.1 Sceloporus undulatus | reverse complement strand
TAATAAATTTATTTATACCCCAATGACATCGAGGAAGCTTGCAACAATATTAAAACATTAAAATAAAATAAATACAATGCCCCATAAACCCACCCACAATAAAACAATATGGTTAATATTATTAAAAATGGACAAGACAGGGTAGTCAGGGGGAGGTGACTGAGATGCCATAGTGCCATTAAAGTTCGGGCTAAAACCCGGAGCAGGTTCTCCTATGCCAATGTGGGCACCATAATGACCCAACTAGTCATGTATGAAACCAGCTGTGCCACCGATGGTTGCCTGTGACCACTTGGTTTTGTTCCTCCTTTTTGTTGACGCCAATGCCACCTGAGACAAAAGACCCATGGGAATGGGGTGAGCATCTCATTAGGGAGCTGACATCCTTGATTTTGGTTGTGGCTTTTGTGGGGGAAAAGAACCACTTTGGGCCCTTAAACACTGGATAATTAGTAGCTGCTTTAGAGAATTACACACAGCACATAATAATCTATCGCTCACTTGCTCACGTCGTCTAGTCTTCTTACATTTTACAAAAGCAAAATCCCTGTGTGCGTCTTTCTCCTTCCTCCCTTCCTCCCACACACATTCAGAGAAAGAGAGATGTTTCTGCACACACACACACTTCTTCACCAACATTAATGTTTATTAGGCATCCCCCTTGTTAGATGATGAGCCGATAAAGGCGCACGACTGGGATGTGGGCAGGTTTTTATAAGGTGCAGCAAAAGGAGATTTTCCCGGCGTTGCTGGCTTGTGTTATGTTTCCGCATTGGGTCCATGAGCCAGCTCTCTGAGGCTGAAAGGGAAGAATTGTAATGCCTCTTATTGCTCACGGCATGTGTGAGGGAGGCTATTTTTAGGCTCCGGATTCGTGGCCAATTGTGGCCCATGTTGCAAAGGCGATGGTTGAGTGGAGGGTTTCCAAAAATGTGTAGGGCGTGGTGGATGATTGGGATTCAGATGGCTTGGAAGAGTAGTCCTGAAGACAACATGGCATAGTGGTTTGAGTGTTGGATTATGACTCCAGAGACCAGAGTTCGATTTCTGCTTGGACATGAAACCCACATTGGGAAAGGCACACTCTCTCAGCCTCAGGGGAAGGCAATGGCAAACCTCCTCTGAACAAATCTGGCCAAGAAAACCTCAGGATAGGTTCACCTTAGGGTTGCCATAAATTGGAAACGACTTGAAGGCACACACAACGCACAAAAGGGGAAAGAGCATGTAGATGGGGAACAAGATCACCCACTTTCTCCTGTCACAGGGCACCATTTTTCAAGAAGGATATCAACAGGTTGGAAGGTATCCAGAGAGAAGGGTGACCAAGATGGTCAAAGAGACCTTTGCAAGCCTTTGCAAACCTTCAAGTATTCCCAAACTTTGGTCCTCCGGGTATGCATTGGTATGCAGCTGGGGAAACTGTATTTCTCTTGCTCCCAATGGTCCAGATAATGGATTCTTACAGCCTCCCAGTCTTGGAAGAGTTTGGAAGTCGGACATTTTGAGTTTTGGCTGGTGATCTGAAAGGGGGGATTGTGTGAAGGGTTGAGAAGGAGACCCCCAACTAAGTTGGCAGAGAGGTTTCCTTTGCTTGGTGCATGCTTTGCTGCCAACTCTTGGGCCAGTTTGGCAGTAACCATGGCAAGTTTGCAAGTCTGACTCTGCACACATCTTTTTTTGGCTTGTCCTGGTCATCCCAGGATCCCTATTGCCGCCAGCCATCATTGCATGCAAAAGATGGAAGTGATGCTTTCTCTCTGCAAAGTTGATGTCTTTGGGTTGTCTGGGTTCTTGAAAAGGGCTGCCCCAAATCACCTCATTTTACCTCCCTTCTCTGCAATCCCTCCACCCCTTTATCCGGCCTTATCTGCTTCTTTAATGTCATCCCATCGTCAAGTGCAGCGGCACAGTGATCAGATCAAACCAGGCATCTCTGCTGCTGAAAGGCAGAGTGGTGCATCTTGGGAAAGGATGCTCTGGGAGGAGGAGGGAGCGTTGGATGACCATGTCGCTCCCATCGTGGGATCCCTTGTGATCTCAAAAGAGGAGCCATTTCCACATTTTCGTCCAAGCTGCCAGAAGCCTTGTGCTTGCAGCGAGGGGAGACAGTTTGTGAGATTTTGCAGCTTTGTGTACCTTTATAGGGGCAGAGTGCATTTGCATAGTCCCTACATTTCTTTATCTGATGTGGCTGGCATCATCATCATCGTCATCATCTCATCCTCATATGAACTGAATGTATTTGCATGGAATATTTTACTGAAAAAGGGCTTGTCTAGGCAACCAAAATAATGCTGGTAGGATGTGGATAGAATGTGTCTTGTCCACGTGGAAATTGAATACACCCAACTTACATTTTTTGGGGAGGGGTTTCTAAAAAACCCACAAAAATGGGGATATACAATCCTGGTTTGTTTTGTTTTTTAGTTGTGTCCTGAAGGATACATCATGCATTGAACCTAGGATAAAACTGTGCATGTGCTGAACCTGTTTCAAATATGTTGCATCATAGACTCCCATCTTTATTCTGACATGTGTCCGGCAACAGAACTTGCAGAATGGAAAAAAACCCAGTGTGAATAATAAATCGGAAATGTGTGGCTGAGGTTATTCACGAAGGTTATTTGCGTTGCAAAAGAAAAGGTGTGGATAGCCCCTGATGAGAACCAAAGCAAAAAGCAGTGTTCTTGGAGTCCTTTTCTGTCCCCTTCCCAGCCACTTTGGCCATTTTGTGTGTCTCATTTTTAATCCCTATCATTGCCATGCTCCGCAGACCCTTGGCTAACCAGGCGCCTTCCTCTCCGGTTGTGCTTCTGCTGTCAAGAAGACTGATGGCTGTTCTCTGCCCTTAACCTTGTTATGGGAGTTTTATTTCTCCTCTTGCTCCGGGGAAAGGAGCAAATATGAAACCTGATGGCTCTGCTGCTCCTCTCTGGCCGGAAGGACGCATTAGACTTCCTGACCGCATCCACAAATGGACCTCAGGGGCAGGAGGGTCCCAAGGGCTCCTTACTTCCCAGGGATAGTAGTCACACTCCTCAATTATAGCACTATGATTGCATGGCAACACCCTGGGATTTGCAGTTTAGGGAGGGGCACTCCAGTGTCTCTCCAAACTACAAATCCCAGGATTTTCCAGAACATAAAGTGTTGTCAAACTGTGTTAACACTGCAGTGTGGCAGCAGACAAAGATTCCCAAAAACTTCGATGAAAATTGAAAAGGAATGCTAACTCTATGCTTTGTTTTTGCTGTTCTCACCTTCCTTTTCTCCCTTTTTTTTCTGCTTCCACAGAGCTCCTGGGATCGGCCAAAAGAGTGAATGTTAATTTCCAAGACACCGATGGGTGAGTAGATAATAATCACACATTTGCAAGAAGTTGGGTGCATTAAATGGGGGGCAAGGAAGCAGCAAGAGGAGGAAAGCATCCTATCCATTCCCACCATTGCGGAGGTGTGGGGATTCAGGACAGCCAAAAGGAAGGTGGCCGAGGGTTGGATTAGATGTCCCTTGGGAACCCTTCCAGTTCGAATGTACAATCAAACGATTCGTCACGCATTGCATAGTTAAGCTGTGGAACACCCGGCTTTAAGAGAACAGCAGTGGCTGCAGAAAATGTTAACATTTTTCAGAAGAATGCCATTCCCTGCGGTGCGCTGCCTCCATCCCTTAAAGAAAACGAGAGGCAAAGAAAGCCAGCAGCTCTGCAAAGCATCCCTTGCCTCCCTTTCTTTCTATTGAGTAACTTTTCCTTTTCTGGAGATTGTCTGAGACTTTAAAAGCTTTGTTGTCATGGTCTTCTTCTTCTCCTTCTCCTTCTTCCCTGAGATGAAGGAAAAGGGCTTTGGCTAATAGAGAAATAATAGAGAACTGGCCTTTTGCTTTTTCTTCCCTTTCCAAATCTCCAAGTAGGTTACCCAGCACCGTGGCAAAGATGGAGAGGATCCCTTTCTCTGATCCGCCTCCGTTGGCCGCCGCTAATGATTGCCGGCTGGAAGCCGACATGCTTTCTTTTCTGCTTTCAAGATCTCTTGATTTGACGAAACAGAGGAATATCTGACCCTCTTGCCTTTAGGGCAGGTGCCATCTCTCCTCTTTCAAGGCTGCCCACGCAGGCTCCTTGGCACATGGATGAATCCTTGCTGAAAGATTTGGAGACATGGAAAGGAGGCTGGAGAGAAAAGCCGGTTTCCCTCCAAAAAGAGTTTAGGGGTGTCTGCCACCCTGGGCTCACCCTGGGCTGCGGCAGTCCCTTTGGAGGCAAAATTCCAAAAAATAAGGAAGAGCAAGCCTAAAAATGACTCATATTCTTTAAAAGTTGAAGTGCCCATCCTGGCAATTTCCAAGAGAGGCTAGGAAAAAAATGCCAGGGAGTCCAGATGCATCGAGGGCCATGAAACCGGCCTTAGAGGGGCCACATGTGGCCCTGGAGTAGGATAACCAGATGTCCTCACCACAAAGAGGACCTGACACTGCAAAGGGGAGGACATCCAAGAAAAATGGAGGGCATAACAAAAGTAAAAGCATTTTTTGGGATTCCTCTTAGACAGAAGGTGGAAATGTAGGATCTTGTCCTAGAAAGGGAGGACATCTGGTTATCCTGCCTGGGGACCCCAATTGAATTGCAGGACCAAAGGCTCAACATTTTCTCAACTGGAAAACTTCCTACATTGTCCATTTTGCCATTTGGCTTCTGAGCCCTTTTCCTGGTGGGAAATAGCAAGACTGCAAAGCCCCTCATCCACGTTCTTGCACCCTCCTTTGTGTGCCTTTCCCCCCTTCCTCCTCCTGTTCTAAATCAGGGCATTCCTTTTCTCTTCTCTGGTTTATATCTCTGGAGAAGGAGGCCAATTCGGGGCTTTTATGGAAATGTTTGGAGACCAAGCAGCCTCTGTTGTGTGTCTTCCCAAATATGCAGCCTCCCAGGCCTGATTTATGGACCACCACAGCCCCCTCCTCTTACACTCTTCCCCTGGGCTGAGGATCCGGCCGTTGGGAAGCGAGTGAGAATTAACCCCCCATTATCACCGTTCTGGAGAGTTTTCTTCCTGGCCAGACTAGGAAGGCTGGCACAGGCTCAAACCTCCCTGCTTGTAGTGAGCTACCAAGTCAGGGGGAGAGATGCACATAGCTCTGAAAAGTTTCTTCTTCAGGATCCCATTCTCAGAAGCTGGATGCATTAGAAAGACCAGTGACATTTGGTGGCCTCAAAGGATTAGGGATGGCTGAGGGATAGAAAGGGTCAGTGACAGCTCATGGCTCAGAAGAGCCAGTGGTGGCTGGTGGATAGAAAGGGTCAGTAATGGCTGGTGATTCAGAAGGACCAGTGATGGCTCATGAATCAGAAAGGTCAGTGGTGGCACATAGCTCAGAAGGGCCAGTGATGATGGCTCATGGGTCAGAAGGGTCAGTGATGGCTGGTGGCTCAGAAGGGTTATTGATGGCTCATAGATCAGAAGGGCCGTGAGGGCTCATTAATAATAATAATAATAATAATAATAATAATAATAATAATAATAATACTGATTTATTTATATCCCGCCCAATCACATAGAATCCGGGCGGGTTACAGCAATAAAAGGTACAATATAATTCAATACAAATCAACAAAAATCAAAAGGAAAAAATGCATTACAATTCAAATAAAACTCATAATTAATCCCTTCCCAAGCCCCCAACACAACTCCAAACAAAGCAGTATTAAATAAATTCAAAACATAACATAGATTAGAAGGACCAGCAATGGCTTGTGGTTGAGAAAAGCCAATGAGAGGGCTGCTTTGTCTGGCCAAGCTGTAGCCTGATGGGCATTTTTAGGGCATGTGGACCGCGCCAGGTGACACTTGAGAGGAGGGTTGTCCCCCTTTGCCTCTCTGTGGGTAGACCAAGACTGAAGGTCCTGGGAAAGACATCGTTCACCAGACTGCAGGTGACAAGGAGGCCCATCAGGATGCCGTCACATGCCACAGCAAACTCCAATCTCCAAGTGGCACTTGGACCCCTTCAGGTCCTGCAAACAAGCTAGGTAAGCTGGAACAACCCAGGACATGGACAGTTCCTTCAGATGCCTTTGGCGGCAGATAGACCAGAGCCTTTCTCTTGCTTAGCAGCTGGTCTTCTCCTGAGGGACCCTTGGCCTAGGGGTGAGAGCATGAGACATTGCACTGGGGTGACACCGACCCTAGCGATGCCACTGGGCCTGGCTTACTCTTAACCATGGAGGGCTTAGGTTTCCACCGCTGGAGCAAACTCAGGGTAGAGAAATCAGATGTGGGTTCATAGAATCATAGAGTTGGAAGAGAGCGCAAGGGCCATTCAGTCCAACCCCCTTCTGCCATGCAGGAAATCTAAATCAAAGCATCCCCGACAGATGGCCATCCAGCCGCTGCTTAAAGACCTCCAAAGGAGACTCCACCAAAATCTCAGAGGAAGGAGTGTGTTCCACTGTCAAACAGCCCTTACTCTCTGGAAGTTCCTCCTAATGCTGAGCTAGAATCTCTTTTCCTGCAGCTTGCATCCATTGCTCCATTGAGTCCTAGTCTCTGGAGCAGCAGAAAACAAACTTGCTCCCTCCTCAATATGATATCCCTTCAAGTATTTAAACAGGGCAATCATATCACCTCTTAACCTTCTTTTCTCCAGACTAAACATCCCTAGCTCCCTAAGGCGCTCCTCATAGGGCTTCATGGTTTCCAGACTCTTTAACATTTTAGTCGCTCTCCTTTGTTTCTCCACATCCTTTTTAAATTGTTTTGTCCAGAACTGGACACAGGATTATTCCAGGTGGGACCTGGCCAAAGCAGAATAGAGTGGCACTATTACTTCTCTTGATCTAGAAACTATACTTTTACTGATGCAGCCTAAAATCACATTGGCCTTTTTAGCTGCTGCATTGCACTATTGACTCATGTCTACTAGGACTCCTAGATCCCTTTCACATGTAGTTTCATTCAGCCAGGTGTCCCTCATAATCCTATATTTGTGCATTTCACTTTTCCGCCCTAAGTGTAGTACCTTACATTTCTCCCTGTTGAATTTCATTTTGTTAGCTGTGGCCCAACCTTCTAGTCAATTCAGGTCATTTTGAATGTTGATCCTGTCCTCTGGAGTATTAGCTATCCTCCTAATTTGGTGTCACCTGCAAATTTGATAAGTATGCCCCCAATTCTGCTATCCAAGTCATTGATAAAGATGTTGAATAACAAACTGGGCCCAGGACAGAGCCCCACTGGACACCCCACTGGTCACTTCTCTCCATGATGAAAAGGAGCCATTGCTGAGCACCCTTTGGGTTCAGCTGGTCAACCGGCTAGAGAGAACAGCTCCCAGGGCTTGCTGGAGTGGTGACGCTTCTGCTTTGCACTCGATTGTTTCAGGTTCTCCGCCTTGCACCATGCGGCGCTCAACGGAAACACGGAGCTCATCTCGCTGCTGCTGGAGGCCCAGGCCGCTGTGGACATCAAGGATAACAAAGGCAAGTGTGGCACAGGCCTGGTGGAGCCATAGGGCTGCTTTCTGCAGGAAAGCAGGAGATACATGAAGGATGCTTGCAGTTTTTCTCATTGAGCTTCATCAAGCTGAGGAAGCCATCCCTATTAAATACCTGGAGAAGAACTGCCCTAAAATGCTATTTAGCTTTACACTTCTGCAAGGATTTTTAAGAGAAGGAAAGGAATATTTGAGAGAATAATTTAATCACATTTACTTTACTATCAAGCCTCTCACTTCTGTAAATGCTCCTTGGAAAAAAAGTAACTATAAAAGTAACATAAATTTAAAAATGTAATAGGAGGCTCATTGCACTTCAGCCTTCTCTGCCAAAGAGGGCTGGTGCCTTACAAAAACTACAAATCCTAGGATTCTGTGGGACGGAGCTATGGCCATTAAAGTGTTGTCGAACTGCATTATTTCTAGAGGGTAGACGTATCCAAGTCCTCTACCTTGGATACTGTTAAAATAAATTCCGAACAGTAGTATTGCTAAAGTACCCTTTAAGACCCTTTGCCTGCCTTCATCTTATGTTATGACTAACCTTGGTTTGTGCAAAGTATAGTTTCCTATACCATATGCAAACATGTCAGGTTTCTCCATTTTGGGGAACTCTCGGCTGCATCTGCATGGGAAAAATAACCTGGTTTGGCACTGCTTTTTCAGGCTCAAGGCTATGGAATTCTGGGACGCTCTGCTCTGGGCCCACAACAAACTCCAACTCCCAGAATTCCATAGCCTTGAGCCAGAAAGAGTTAAAGCGGTGCCAAACTGGGTTATTTCTCCAGTGTGGATGCAGCCTTTCCCTCTTTTTCCAACGAAGTCCAGCATTTGTGGTGGCGCTCGGTTGGAACTGTCGCATTCCTATCTCCTGCAGGGATGCGCCCTTTGCATTATGCCGCTTGGCAGGGAAAAAAGGAGCCGATGAAGCTGGTCCTGAAGGCCGGGTCATCGGTCAACATCCAGTCTGACGAGGGGCAGATCCCTTTGCATCTGGCGGCTCAGCATGGGCACTACGATGTGGTAAGTAGCACTGAGGGGTAGTGGAGAGGTGTTCCTATTGTAAATGTACACATTGTCCACCTAAACCCCAACTCTCTTCCCAACACAAGGAGGGTGCATAAGGTGTCCTCAGATTTTGCAAAGGTAGGTGTTGGGTAGCAAACTAAAGATGTAGAGAATACTCACAGATGTTCTAATCTCAGTGAGAACAAGTATCTCAGCACATTAAGAGCATGGACAACTAACTGTTGTGATTCCAAAACTCTATCCTTAGATGTTTTGGACTTCTGCTCCCAGAATCCTTAACTCTTGGCCAAGATGGCTGCAGCTTCTGGGATCTGAAGGCCTAAAATGCCTGGAAGGCCAGAGTTTGGGACTCTAGCTATGCTATTGAAGTCCGAAACACCCAATAGTTGCTTTCGGTCCCAGTTTTGGGAGAAAAGTGGGATAGGAATACAGTTGGCCCTCTTTAGCCATGGATTTTTTGTCCACAGATTCAAGCATCCACTGCTTGAAAATATTACCTCCCAAAAGTATGAACTCCAAATAGCAAACCTTGATTTTTCATACTATATAAGGACACCATTTTGCTCTGCCATTGTATTTAATGGGACTTGAGCATCCACAGGTTTTGTTATCCATGGGGATCCTGGGACCAAACACCAGTTCATATCAAGGGCCCACTGTAAATATAATAATAATAATAATAATAATAATAATAATAATAATAATAATAATAATATGCTATTTTTTATCTTTCTTCGTGGTCTCCGCGAATCATACAAATGGGTTGTACTGTGCCTGCCCAGTGCTGCTCAGAAAACTTCTAGAATCACTGGGCAAAATTTACTTTGTAGCTTTTAGCAACTTTTTGGCAGTATCCCTGCCCATCCCTTATAAGCCCCTTGTGTTCCCGCTCTTTCCCCAGTTACTTCTTTCTGCCGCGTTAGCTGCTTGGGGAACTTCGCTCTGTGTTATTTGAACTTGTTCACTGGACTTTGACTTTGGACCGTACTTGACCATTTTTCTTCTGACCCCCCCCCCCCCCCCCCGGTGTATTGTTGACCATTCGGCACGTCTTTGACCACTCTTTGGATTCGATTTGGCTTAATAATGTCTCCAGCACCATTAAAAAAATGTGATGTCTGCGGTAGTAAGATCCCCGTACAGGGTCCCCACTCTTCTTGTCTCCTCTGCCTTGGCAAGAATCACAACTCCAAAGCTTGTGCCTTGTGCAAGTCCTTGACCCCTCAGGCTTGAAAGAACCGTGACTCCCAATGGATTACGGCCATCTACCAAGGGGTCCTCAAGCCTCAGGATATCGACCAGCCGGGTTCGGCACCTGCGTCTTCAGAATCGACGCCAGCCATCGCTGCTTCTGTGGCCCAGGGCTCCAAGACCAAGCCTAGTGCCACCGTGGCCCAGAGCTCCACCACTGAGACAAGTGCCACCGCCGAAAAGCCTTAGAAAAGGCAGGCGACCGATGGAGCTAGTTCAAAGCCGAAGTCCTCAGAAAAGGATAAGGCTAGAACCAAGGACTCAGGCTCTGATAAGAGTTTGGCCCAGGAGATGAGCTCCTGTAAGGACACGGGCTCTAAATCCTCCTCCAAGAAGAGACACGTCCCCTTGGATGTGGTCTGAAGTCAAAGTCCAGTGAACAAGATCAACTAACACAGAGTGAAGTTCCCCAAGCAGCTAATGCGGCGGAAAGAAGGAACTGGGGGAAAAGCGGGAACACAAGGGGCTTATATGGGATGGGCGGAACTACTGCCAAAAAGTTGCAAAGTTACTAGAAGAGTCTAGAAGTTTTCTGAGCAGCACCGCGCAGGCGCAATACAACCCATTTGTATGAATTCGCAGATGACCACTCGAAGAAATACTGTTACAGGTTTGCAACCTGTCTATCTATC
>NC_056529.1:494792-496389 GCF_019175285.1 Sceloporus undulatus | reverse complement strand
TATCTATCTATCTATCTATCTATCTATCTATCTATCTATCTATCTATCTATATTCAAGACTTTTAGGGGTTGGAAATTAATTTGTGCAAAATTTGTGCATCTTTTTGCTATTCCTGATTAGAGTAAACCCATTATATCAATTGTACTCTTTGTCCAGCAGTGGATTCCATAGGTCTACTCTAGTTGTGAGTTTATGAATTGGAAAAACACAGACAGATCAGAGAAGTGGGGTCACAATATGGCATGTGGTCATCATGGATCCTGGCTTTGGCGCATGGCAGCTGTGCCAGGCATTATCTACAGAACCTACTGAGTCTTGCATTTCTGTTTGTGCTTCTTCCTCTGCATCCTACAGTCTGAGATGCTCCTTCAGCATCAGTCCAATCCCTGCATCCTGGACAACTCCGGAAAGACGCCGCTGGACCTGGCTTGTGAGTTTGGCCGTGTTGGGGTAAGTCTGGTCAACCTGCCCAGGTGGAAAAAATTGGTGTGGCAAGTGGGTCAGAGGAGTGGCATTCTCATTAAAGTCTTCCTTGAGTTACAGTGTGTGTGTAGGGGGTCATTTCTGTATATATTTTGAGAGACCATGTTAATGCTGTTTATAAAAGTCTGCAAAGGGAGAACCATGGCTTTGCTGAAACTAGATTGCAGCATGTTGGTTGGGGGGATTCTGGGGGTTGTAGTCCAGAAATTTAGGTTTGGTTGAGGGAAAGTGGGAAGATTTGGGGTCAAGCAGGTGTTGACATGCTCCAAGGGCATATAATGCTCAAGAAGTTCTTCTATGAGGACGACTGACTCCGTCCTCTTTATGGTGCCCTTCCATCATTTCCTTCTCTCGCTTGGCTCTACAGGTGGTGCAGCTGCTCCTGAACAGCAACATGTGTGCAGCACTTCTGGAACCCAAGCCCGGGGACATCACCGACCCCAACGGCACCAGCCCCTTGCACTTGGCGGCCAAGAATGGGCACATTGACATCATCCGGTGTGTTCCATGTTGAACTTTACCTTCCATTGTCTTTCAGTGGTTGGTGGATGATGGGGATTGTAGTCCAGCGTGCAGAGAGCCAGTGCAGTATAGTGATTTGGGCATTGCATTATGACTCTGGAGACCAGGGTTCAAATCCCCACTTGGCCATAGAAACCCACTGACAACCTTGGGCAAGTCACACACTCTCAGCCTCAGAGGAAGGCAATGGCAAACCCCTTCTGAACAAATCTTGCCAAGAAAACCCTATGATAGGTTCACCATAGGGTTGCCATAAGTCAGAAATAATTTGAAGGCCCAACAATAACAATACAGAGCTTGGAAAATTGTTTTTTAAAAGCAGTAATTTATAATAAAGTAGTAATAGTACAGTCAGCCCTCCATAGCCACAGATCTTTTTATCCACTGATTTTTTTAGGCATGGAGTCAAACCTCCATGGCTTGAAAATATTTTCAAAAATATATAAATTCCAAAAAGCAAACCTTGATTTTGTCATTTCATATAAGGGACACCTTTTTATTATGCCACAGTATTTAATGGGATTTGGGCATGCACCAATTTTGGTATCCATGGGAGGTCCTGCAACCAAACCCCAGCAGATACCAAGGGTC
>NC_056529.1:482045-494782 GCF_019175285.1 Sceloporus undulatus | reverse complement strand
AATAATAATAATAATAATAATAATAATAATAATAATAATAATAATAATAATAATAATAGCCCATCGTATATGATGGGACTTGAGCATCTATGGATTTTGATATCTGCAGGGGGGGCCTGCAACCAAACCCCAGAAGATTGCAAGGGCCCATTGTAATAATAACAATAATAACAACAACCCCTTGTATATAATGGGACTTCAGCATCCATGGATTTTGGTGTCCACAGGGGATCCTGAAGCCAAACCCCAAGGACTCACTATAATTGTAAAATTACAATTTGTTACTGTTATTCATTATATATAAGTAAGTAAGTAAGTAAATATTTTATTAGAGCCATAGAGCAGTATAAATTTATTGCAGGTCTATTTAAATACATAATAATAATAATGATAATGATAATGATAATAATAATTTTGGTCCACTCAGTGCTTCCCTGATGGAAGGAAGCTATATCTCCGCTGCTGCTGCTCCCCCAAGCGCACTTTTCCTCTTGACATCTTGACAACTGCACTTTGCCTTTGCAAAAGCATTGCTTCCCTTTCCTGCAGAGGATTGTCTGAAGCATCCCAACCCCTCCCTTTGCAAATGCATTAGTGGCTGAGATTTCCAATCTCTGTCCACTTCTCATCTCAGGAGGAGAGCGAGAGGAAGGGAGGGCAGGAGAGAGAGTAACGTAGTAGTAGTAGATTGTTCGCTGTCAGGGATGGATGCAAACGCCTCCTCTGCCCCAGAAGACTTCTGCCACCCCCCGAATACCACGGCAGCTCCTTCTCACCCACCAGCAGAGAATTCACTTAGCCAGTTCACTTCTGCTAATCTGGGCCTTGCATCTCAGAATGAGACCCGGTTGATGCTAATCTTTGGCTCTGACATGGGTTTGGCAGCATGCTAAGATGTCATCTTGCTGTAGCTTTGGGGGCCTAGAAGACCCTCTTTCCCCACCCTCCTTTTCCCTGCATCCTCCCCTTTTCCTATCAGCTGGAGGATTCTTGCATTCGGTGCAGAAATGCAATGCACCACCATTTATGTTGAGGATGGGGGCTTGGACTCTTCTTGTGTCCCCCTGGACCATGCCTGATTTTCCATTCCCTGTTTAGAAAGAAGTCCCCACTCCATGAAATGCCCTTTAAATGGCTGGGGCAGGGGCACTCAACCCACAATCTCGCAGGAAGGATAGGAATATGACAGGACAGGGATGGGACAGACCTCATCTGATAATTGAACTGTTTAAATTGTTTTTCAAAGTGTTGTTTTAATGTGTTTATACACAAACATACACACACGTATATATGTTGTAAGCCGCCTTGGGTCCCAACTTGGGAGAAAGGCAGGATAATAATAAAATAAAATAAATAATCTCCTTTCTGTCCGTCTTCTCCCTTCCTTGCCCACAGCCTCCTTCTCCAAGCCGGAATCGACATCAACCGGCAAACCAAGGCTGGCACCGCTTTGCACGAAGCGGCCTTGTGCGGCAAGACGGATGTCGTGCGGCTACTCTTGGATGTAAGTACCCCCCTCAACCCGCTGCTCCACTGCGAAATGGGATGCAGTGGACTTACTAGGGGGATGCGTTGGTGGACGGGGAGTTAATGGGTCCTTGCACAACTCACGGCTTGGGCATGTGCTGTGCAATCAGTTGCACTATGGCAGGACCCAGCGTATCTGTGCCGGCTGATGTTTGCACCATGCTCAGACCCCAAAGGTGCAGGTGCAGCCTCTGCCTCTTGCTCCTCAACAACCAGTTGATGGAGGCACAGGCTGCCTGTGAAGAAGTTGGGGCAGAGACACTATGGTCCTGACATGCAGCCATCCATGGTCCCCAAGACTTACTTGGATCAGCCTTTGAGAATGTGAGCAAGTCCAGGGCTCTCTCTGCGCAGGTGTGGGTGCTAGTTGTGTGTGTTTACCTGTGTGGAACCACTGCCCCACTGGCCTGAGAGCTTACCTTGTGTCTCACCTGGGAGGGCGAGGCAGTGGCATCACTAACGGGGTGCAAGGGGGTGGATCACACAAATTAAAAACCTGCCTAAGGCATACAGTCTAAAAAAACAAAATAATAACATTAAAACATATCTTAAAAATACAACAAACACAGATACATAATAATAATAATTCCATCAAGTTGTGAGGTGGTCCATGGCTCCGATCAGTCAGAACCAAAATGTGAAAAGGAGCCCCTGAGGGTTTGACTGGTGGGGTTCCATCCCATCCCACTCCCCACCTGCCCTGGTATCACAGCAATAGCAATAGCATTTACATTTCTAATTCAGGACTCTCTAAGCGGTTTACTATCTGTAAGCCAATTGCTCCCCCAAAACTGGGTACTCATTTTACTATGAAAGGATGGAAGGCTGAGTCAAGCTTGGAGCCCTGGATTTGAACTCTAGTTTGCAGCAGAGCCGTCTTTGCAAAGGAGTTGCAGAGCTGCAGAGGTTGGATGGGGGGCAAACATGGAGGAGATCCAACAGCCAGGTTTGCAAGGGAGAAGGTGGTTCTTCAGATGAACTTGATCCAAAGTCCTGATAAGTTATTATCTGTTCTCTCTGGCCCAATTTTCTCCTCCCGTGTGTTTTGCAGAGTGGGATCAACGCTCACATCCGGAACACTTACAGCCAGACGGCGCTGGACATTGTCAACCAGTTTACGGCCACACAAGCCAGCAAGGAGATAAAGCAGATGCTCCGAGGTGAGCGGGATGTGTGTGTCTTTATGGATATGGGGTCTTTTTTGGTTGTGGGGAGAGTCTCCATTGAAACAGTGGGGCCTGTTGGAAAGTCTTCTCAAAACCAGCCGCACACAAATGGAAGGCGAGTTGTGTTAGGCTGCTCAATTGTCAGTTTGCAAAATGGGAATAATCCCAATGTATCTTGCACCATTCTCCTAGGCAGTGTATGAAACTCTTTCAGTGACCAAAAAGAAAAACATGACTATAGTTTTCTGTGGGTTTTTGGGGCTGTGTGGCCACGTTCTGGAGGAATTTATTCCTGATGTTTCGCCTGCAACTGTGGCATCTTCAGAGGTTGGTGTCATGGAAGTGTATGGGGTATATATACTTATGGGACCCTTGTTTGGGAGGAAGTGGCTTTTTACATGTTAATGCTGGAGTTAGTTTGTGTGTTGCACTGTGTTGAATGCTGCAACCTGAAGGTGTTATATTCCATTAATTTATTTAACACAAATCCCCCTCACATATCCCCCATGCAACACACTTCCAGGCTGCACCATTCGACTCCATACAACACACAAACTAACTCCACCATTAACATGTAAAAACCACTTCTTCCCAAACAAGGGTCCCATAGCTATAAATATCCCACACATTTCCATGCCATTTAGCTGGCCCCGAAGGTTCCCCCTTATCTCAGGAGAAAGCAGCTTGTCAAGAAATAAGGAAAGCTCCGCCGTCGGGCCGGAGGAGGAAAGATGAAAAAGCCCGGCGCAGGAGCTCCACGCACCTGCGGCGTCTCCCTCTTTGCAGGCCGTCACCCCGCGGATTCTTGCACAGGACCTTCTGGGAAAGGACGGTTGCAAAGCGTGAAACGGGGGGGGAAGAAGAAAAGACGTCGTGAGGAAAGGCGGCCGCGGGGGGCGAGCAAGAAAAGGACACAGAACACAATATGCACAAAGTCAAGGAAGGTGGATTGAAGCAAGCGGCCCACCTGTTGGCAAAGGGGAGCTGCTCAGGTAGGGCCGATGGCAGCCTCCTCGTGGCATCAGGCACGCCCGCAGTGTACAAAGGTTTAAATGAAGGCTCCTGAACAAGCCACAGAAGAATGGGTTTAAGGGAGGAAGGGGGGAAAACCTTGGCTTCCGTTGGCCCCTTTCCCAGAAGGAAGAAGCCTGGTCACTTGCCAAGCGACCATTGCAAAAAGCGGGCCGACATAGGCGCGGGCAGAAGAGGGCAACATTGACAGCAATGCAGTGTTCCACCTAACACGCCAGCCTGTTTGGAAGCTAAGCAACCCAGGCCTACAAAATGCACAATATAATGTGCAAGCTTTCCAACTCACTGGCTCCCATCAGGCAAGCTTAAGGATGGCTTTCAGGCACTGCATATCTAAAAACATATTGCAATGCACCAGTTCATCAAAATTCACAAAAAGCGTACTTTTTGGTGACAACTAAAATGCACAATACTGTTGCACGTTTGAAGCTCCACTGGCTTTTCATCAGCAAATGTAAAAACCATACAGAGGGGGGAAAGAAAACATATCAAGGCTCATACATCTGAACTAAGAACAAAAACAGCAAACGCAGGCAATATGATAGCATTCCTCAATTTTGGGCAGATGATCCAAATGCCAGTGCCCGGTTCTGTCCCGACACTCGAGTATGCCAGAGCACACAAACCTGGGGGAACAATCCAAAAGGGTAACTTGGCCACCTTGACAACTTGGAGCCGGGTGGAGAGCCGTGTGGCCACCTTCCAGTGCCTGGCCACTTCTGAGCCCCGCCACGAGCCACGCTCGGTGCGCCACAATCGGCGGTACCACCTGCCAGAGGAAGGAGAGATGGTAGGCATGGGGAAAGGGCAGGGTGGCTCAGGAATGGAGACCCCACCATTCAGATCCTATGCAACATCTTATCCCCCCGAAACCATTTTTCTGGGCCTCAGTTGCAGAGGCAGAGCAGGCCATTTGTTGGTCATCAGAGCACAATGTGAATGTTTCCACAGGTTTGCACAAGGAGTCAGACAGAGAGGATAACTTAGGGTGCATCTAACTCCAGAAATAATGCAGTGTAGCCCCACTTTTACTGGTGGCTCCATCTAAGAACTGGATTTCTAGTTTGGGCCACCAAACTAGTTTTGCAAGCCTTCTTTAGCACAGAGGCTGCAAAACTACAACCAGTAGCCATAGATGGGACAACTATTAGCGACAAGAATACTGGCCAGCATCATCGTCTAAAGAAAATCACATAAACACATTTAAATTTTCCTGGAGGGATGCTTGGGGGGAAAGGGGATAATATTTTTTCCCAATTTTTTCCCAAGGTTCTTTCTGAGCTTCCAACTCAAGGCTTTGTTAACAAGTCCCCCGGCCCTCATGGAACATGAGGTATCTGCCTGGACCTTCACATAGTTATACTGCCATGAAAATGTGTGCACCCAACACAACGCGACCTGAGCTGTGCTTACGGGACTGACCCAAAGGGGCCGGACAGAGTCCACCAGCGCCCGTCCCTTCCTTACTGCATGGGTTGCGAAGCACCCGATATCTTCGGCCGGGCGCTGGTCGCAGAGCGCCCGAGGATGGGGACAAGTGGGACGACTGGCGTCGGACCCTCGGGAACCTTTGGGCAAAAAACCATGCCACCCCGCAAAGAGAGAACAAGAGACCAGATGAAACAAGGCATTGATATGCATGCGTTGGGAAAGCGACAACCTCCGTTCACAACTGAGTCCAGCCCCTGAGACTGAACGGGAGCTTCTAGTCACCTTTTCTATTTGATCCAAATCAAAGAGCCACCGCTTCCCCTGAAATGGGACCTCAGGGCCATGCTGTTCCATGGCAGGGAAGGGGAAATGGGGACAGCTGATGGCTGGGGAAGCCTGAGCTTCTTCTCTCAATCCGCATGGTGAGAAGAGTCATGTAAAATATGGGACCTGCACATTACTACCCCTGCTTCAACCCAGAGTTCCAAATTCATCCCTCCTTGTTGGTTCAACCCAGGGGAGCTGGTTGGTCAATCCCAGTCAGCAAGGTAAAATAAAATTACACCTAGCCTTAAAAGTGCGTAACCACTTCCTGATAATCTTGAAAGCCGTCAACCTGAATGCTATCACCGACCCCGCACAGAGCAATATCCATTACCGTTCCACCCGGAGCTCTGCCCCTCTTTCTGGTCTTGGCCCCCCTGTTTCTCTCTTTTCTCCTCCTTTATCTCTCTGGGGCACTTCCAACACATTTCTTCTGTTGTTGTGTCCTTCAGTCGTTTGACTATGTGACCCTAAGGTAAACCATCGTATCTCCTTAGCACATTTCTCAAAGAATTTTTTGCCATTGTCAACCTCAGAATGAGAGATCGACTGCCCTGTTGCCTCAAGCATTTTTGACTTACTCTGACTGGCAACCCTATCATGGGGTTCTTGACAGGTTCTCAGAGGGGGTTGTCAGGCATGCTCTGAAACGAGAGTGTGTAACACCCATGTACCCAATGGGTTCCAGGCCAAGTGGGGACGAACCCTGGCTCCAGAGTCAAGCTGGCAAGATTTGTTCAGAGGAGTTGCCATTGCCCTCCTTAGGCTGAGAGTGCGTACTTTGCCTAAGGCACCCAGTGATCTCCAAATATTGCACGCATACTGTTGCATGAGAGGGAAATTGGGATGGATGGGGATGGGGAGGAAAGGTAAACAAGGCAAGCCGAGAAACGAAGCCACAAATGTTTAAATAAAGAAAAAAAAAAGCACAAATCAAAACAAAGCGGCAAGACGGACTCCTGGGTTGCGCCTGGCTTCACGGCGCCATGAGGAGCCAGCGGTACCGAAGGATGAAAGAGCTGAGGGGGTTCGTGAGGTGGGCAGACATGATGGAGAGAGGGAGAGGAAAAGATGGCATGGATGGAGAAGAGAGGAGGCATGCCCGTTGGCCCATTGGACCCGCCAGCTGGGGAGAGGGCTTGACTGCCCTCGTCCCAGAACCTGACAAAGGGAACACAAAGAACAACATGAACAGGAGAAAGGCAAGACGGGATACTCTTCCCACCGCATTTTTGTCCAAGGTCTCTCCAAAGTGCTAACAACCCTCAAGACTGTTCCCTAAAGCAGTGGTTCCAAACTTTGGGTCGCAACCTCTTTGGGGTGAACAACCCTTTCACAAGGTCACTAAGACCACAGAAAACATATATTTAACAGTATTATATTAATAATTTTGTGGTTGGGGGGTCAGCACAATGTGAGATGTATAAAAGGTGCAGCGTTAGAAGTTAGAACCCGCTCAAAGCGTACTCCCAACTCTGGCCTTCAGGAGTTGACTAGCTCCCAGTACCCATACTACTGGCCAGATGGCTGGCTACTGGCGTTGAAGGTCCAAAACACTGAAGCCGAGTTTTGGGCTCCCACTCATGGCACAGGAGCAGCACACGCTCCAGCAATGTTAAAATGGGGCGAAGACCAGAGACTAAGATAGAATGACACTCTCCTTGTTGTCCTGATGGGTTCATTCAACCCCCCATCGCCCCAACCACAATCAACTGCTTCTGCATGGACTCAGTAAGCACCATTCAGCAAATGCTACTCTCACCTCATTTTGCAGACGCATAAAAGCTCCTCCAACTGACGGTTTTTTCAAAAAGGACATCTTTACATGAAAATATAACTTGAATATAATACTAATATCCAAAAAGTCTCTTTTTTACAAAGCATTTCCTTTCTTGTGTGGAGCCCAAACTAATGCCTCTTCCCTTCTTTTAGTAAGACTTTGGGTTTGTACGTGAAACTTGTTGTCACCGTCAAGATTCAAAATTTATAAATTAATAATCAATAAGTGGTGGTGTGGCCATAGGTTGACTCCAGGACAACCCACTTTTGATATCAAATACTGGATTGTCATGGTGATTACAATTAAAAATAAAATGGTGTCCCATAAAAAATAATAATCAAGCTTTACTGTTGGATTTATGTATTTTTTTGATATGTTCATGCACGGGTGCTTGGACTATGGATAAAAAAACATGATGCAAGGGGTGACTGTTTTCTTTTAAGAGGAGACCAGGGGTCTTACACAAATTAGATAGTACAGCTAAAATCTCATACAAAAGTTAAAACAATGTAAAATGTCGCCCAATTTGTCATGAATTATGTAAACCACAGGGGCTGGCAAAGTTCTGATGCCAACGATGGATACAAATGAACCAGCCACTGTCTTTTTGTGTATTGGACATCTATGGATGCCCAATGTTGTCGAGCCTGCAAGAGTCCTTTACAACCTTGCAATTTGTTAACAGATTCTAGCGCCTCTGCTACTAGCTAAGTCATGCAAGTTACATGCGACGGATAGAGGTTCCAGCCGTTTTGGTAAAAGCACAAAGCACAACAGCTTAAAACAATTAATAATAGACAAACCCTAGAATCATAAATCGTCGAGTTGGAAGAACACAAGGCCTCCATCCAACCCCTGACATGCAAGAAATCACAACAAAGCACCTACAATGGCCATCAGCCTCTGCTTGAAGACCTCCAAGGGGAGCCACTACACTCTAGGAGTGTGTTCCACTGTCGAACAGCCTACTCTCAGGAAGTTCTCTAATGTTGAGGTGGAATCTGTTCCCGCACTTCATCCATGCTCCATTGGGTCCTAGTCTCTGGAGCAGCAGAAAACAAGCTGCTCCATCCTCAATATGACATCTTTTCAATATTTTAAACAGGGCTATCAATCACTCTTAACCTTCTCTTTCCAGGCAAACCAGCTCTCTAGATCTTCTTAGGATGTTTTCCAGACCTTCACCATTTTAGTCCCTTCTTTGGACACAGGCTCCAGTTCTCAACCTTTTGAATTGTGGTGCCCAGAAATGACACTTATTCCGGTGGGGCCTGACCAAGCAGAATAAGTGCACTAATTAACTCCTCTTGATCTAGAACTATACTTCTATTGATGGCAGCCTAAATCGCATTGGCCTTTTTAGCTGCCCACGCACTGTTACTCATATCAACTATGTCTACTTGGACCCTAATCCTTCACACGTAGTTTCAAAACGGTGTCCCCCATCCATATCTTGCATTTCATTTTCTGCCCTAAGTGCAGTACCAAACTTTCTCCCTGTTGAATTTATTTGTTAGCTGTGCCCACCTTCTAGTCTATCAGGTCTTTTGAACTTGATCTGTCCCTGGAGTTAGCTATTCTCCAATTGGTGTCACTCAAATTTGATAAGATGCCCCCATTTTGTTTCCAATATTAAAAAGATGTGAATAGACTGGCGTAAGTGGTGACCGGCCGAACCAAGGGGGCCACAATGCTCTTTTCTCCTGGAAGAAGTGACCATGGGGTCCCACAGGGGTCTGTCCGGCCAGCTATTCAACACTTTTCTATGATTTTATGGCACCTCTCTGATGTGTGTTTTGTTTCACTTCTTGGAAAGGGAAAGAGAGCGGATGGTGGACGTCAAGGCATCACATCTTGGTGTGGCTGTTTGTGCAAAAGAATTCGATCGCCACCTCCTCCTCTCCTCCTTTGGAAGCTGTCTGCTCCAAGCCGATTCAAGGTCCATATGATCACAGCTTCAAGTGTGGAGTTGGATTTTTACGAATTTATGGACCTTCCAAGTGACACCTAAAGAAGGTGTGCGCCACCGAGAAAAGGTCAATACCCGGGGCAGAAAGGGACGGGATTGAACCACAGAGCACCAACCTTGTCAAAGTGACAAAATAGCAACAAACCAGGCGGAAACTTTCCGCCCATTGCCATCATTTAATAATTTGCTGCTGGCTGCAACCTTTCTCCTCCCAAGGATTGGTCTATCTCTAAATTCAAAGTCCATTTCTATAGAAGTGCAGCTGGACTCAGAAATTTCTGGCATTAAACCCTTGTTTTGGCACTTATCAAATATGGTTTGTGTGGTGTGCATGTGTGACAGTAAATAGATATATATTCTCCTCCAAGACAAAAGGATCCACTTTTGTGGTTTGTATATGCATAAAAGTAATAACAAAAATAATAATAATAAAATAATAATAGAATAAAATAAAAAAATAGGAGTTTCACCAAAAACCCTTTGCAAATCTATCAATTTTTGTTAAAAAAGCAGGGGAAAAATTCTTCCCAAAACTTTTGCGGGAAATTAGTTACAAACGCTTTGCAACCCCCCTCCAAACCTTGCAAAATTGGGAGCAAAGTCCCCAGAATATGAAAATCATGCAAAAACCCACATTAACCTTGCAGTTGATCTCCAAGGAGAACACTAGCGTGGCAAACAAAATAACAAGTTTTGCGTTCCCTCTGACAGTTTCCTACACTCTCCAAACAAACACACCAATTTGTTCCGCCAAGGTGATTTTCCATGGTTGTACTAAAGCAATGGCAGGATTCCTCCTTGTCCCTTTCCTGAGACACGCAACATTAACATTCCAATTACTTATAGATAGTACAGTACTATCTTGGGACAGGACAAATTATCTACCAATGTTAATATTTTTTCTCTAGTACAAAGCACACCAGCGGCTTTGGTCCCATGTCACCGGTGGCATCATTCCAGATTTGCTAGTTTTCAGAGCTCCCTGGGAAGTTAAGCTGAATCAACTAAAGATTCAGGCCCCCGGACATTACTTCCACTGGAGCAGAGACAACCGAATGGGAAGGAAGACCAGACAGAGCTGTAAGAGAAAGCAATGGTTCCAGCAAGGTGAAACTCATTTTTAAAAAAGGAAGACGGCTGTGCGTTGCTGAGGCCTCCACAAGCTGGATGGGATAGCCACACGGTCGTTCCCTCCGTTGTCATGGATGCACCTTTCCATCGACCATCCGCATGCGCTCCAAAACCTGTTGGGGGCCAGAACAGAAAGGTGGAACAGGAGACCGCAACAGAGAATCAGAATGCCGTGGGACGGCCCTGATGGGCATCCCATCACCAATTCATGGATGGTCAAAGAGCCAAGGTGGCCACCTGATTTGCACTTTGTCCCTAATGCAGTTGGCAACCCCATGATTTTATCAATTGGGGGAAGAGGTAGGCCCGTACTCCTGATGCATTGAACATGGGTTAGGAGTGTCCCTAGGGGATCTAAAAGATGTGCTAATATGCATGATGAGATTAGCATTAATTTCAATGTGTTATTTGCAAACTAGGGTAAAGCCAGGGCAGACAGCCTTCTCTCTGTTTTGTTGTGGTTCTTCCGGCCAATGCCGGCAAGTCAAGCTCCTGGATGAAGAAGCAACCAACCTCACCGTATGATACTCCACTTCACGTTGAGCTGTCAGTCGTATTTTGCAATATCCTTCACACCTACTTGCAGAGCAACTGAACATCTGACAGAAAGGAGGAGATGATGGAACATATTAGCAAAGCCCAAATGGTGGAGTCTGGAAACCAAAGCCCTTGGGAAATCAGGAGATGGATAATTAGCCTTGAAAGAAGGTCAAGAGTGATTGATTTATGTTTAAATATTAAGGGATAAGATGAAGCAACCTTGTTTTTGCTGCTCTGAAATAGGAATGGAAAATGATGCAAACTTAGAAAAGATTTCACTTAGGATGACATAGGAAAATTAGAATCATGAACATGAGCGGAGAGACCACATGGCCATCAGCAACCCCATTCCTGCGAAACTCCCAATCAAGCATCCCATTGACAGATGGCCATCCACCTTACTAAGACTCCGAAAGGAACCCACAAAATCCAAGGAAGAGTGTGTTCCACTGTCAAACAGCTCTTACGTCGGAAAGCCCTCCTATTTGAGTGGAATCTCTTTCCTGCATGCCTCCATTCCTCCATGTCTCAAGTCTTGGAGCATCAGAAAACAATATGAATCCTCAAATATTTAAACAGGTGCATATCACCTCTTAACTCTCTTCTCCAGGCAACTCCCAGATCCCAAGTCTTCTTATAGGGCTTCAGGTATCCAGACTCACCATTAGTCCTCCTTTTGGACACATGGCTCGTGTCCATGTCCTTTTGAATGTGTGCCCAGAAAGGACACATATGCCCAGGTGGGGCCTGACCAAAGCGAATACAGTGGGGACTATATTTCTCTTGATTAGACACTATAACTTCTATTGATGCAAGCCAAAATTGTATGGGCCTTTTTAGCTGCCGCATCGCACTGTCACTACTCATGTTCAACTTGTGGTCTACTTTGACCTAGATCCCTGCACACGTAGTTTCATTCAGCAGGTGTCCCCCATAATCCTATATCTGTGTATTTCATTTTTCCTCCTAAGTGCAGTACCTTACATTTCTCCTTGCTGAAATTCATTTTGTTAGCTTTTCCCAGCTTCTAGTCATTCAGGTCATTTTGAATCTTGATCCTGTCCTCTGGAGTACAGTATTAGCATTCCTAATTGGTTCATGCAATTGATGAGTATGCCCCCACTCGCACCAGGTCATTGATAAAGTGTGAATAGCATGGGCCAGGACAGAGCCTGTGGGACCCCACTGTCACTTCTCCCAGGATAAAACGAGCCATTGCTGAGCCCCCTTTGGGTTCGGCCGGTCAACCAGTTACAAATCCACTTAACAGTTATAGATGCTTCTGCCTCGGAGCGTGTGGAGTCTTCTTCTTTGGAGGTTTTCAACAGAGGCTGGATGGAAGAGAGCCTAACTGCATGGTACAAAGGCACTCTGCACATGCTAAAGGCAATCAGAATACTGGTGAGGAAAGCCTAACAGTGCAAACCATAAATTTGGCCTCCCTGGATTGAAACTCATCTCTGCCCAAACCCCACAAGGTGGCCTTAAGAAAGCGCTATTCCCTAAATTGCTGCATCTGAAAATGTGCATAGGACTGTTTGGACCATTATTCAGACAATGGGTGCAATGCAATCTGACACTACTATGCACAGTCTGTGGTTAGCTTTAAAAACCTAATGGAGACAGAGCACCATAGAATTGTTTTAACCATTATTATTTCCAAACGGTCATGCTTTGGAAGTCGAAGAGCTTTCACGGACCGGCATCTAGTTTTCTTGGGTTTTTCGTGCTGTATGGTCACTTCTGGCGATTTTAATATAATATAATAATAAATAATAATATAATAATATAATTTATTTCCTGCGTTTCGCCGCAACTGCATGGTGGCATGGAAATG
>NC_056529.1:476872-482020 GCF_019175285.1 Sceloporus undulatus | reverse complement strand
GTCTGCCCTGAATGTCTGCCCATTCAGCTTCAATGGGTGATTTCTCCCATTGGGTTCTAGTATTACAGGCAAATTGCCAATGTGGTGAAGGGTCTGAGTGTTGGATCAAGGGAGGTCATCGTGCTACTCTCTTCTGCTTCAGTAAGTCTTCGCCTGCAATCCTGTGTCCAGTTCTGGGCACCACAATTTAAAATTGAGTAACTGGAGTGTGTCCAGAGGAGGGTGACCAAAATGGTGACGGGTCTGGAAACCATAAAACCTTCTGAGGAGCTGGAAATATTTAGCTTGGGGAAGAGGCAGCTTTATCATGATTGCCATGTTTAAATATTTGAATGGATGTCATGTTGGGAATGGAGCAAGCTTGTTTTTCTGCTGCTCCAGACATTAGGACCTGGATGCAAACTGCATGAAAAGAGATTCCTCCTAACCATTAGGAAGAGCTTTTGGATGGTAAGAGCTGTTGGACAGTAGAAGGTGCTGCATTGGAGTGTAGTGGAGTCTTCTTCTTTGGAGCTTTTTAAACAGAGGCTGGATAGTCATCTGTCACAGGGAAAGCTTGGGTGGTCTGTTCCTGCATGGCAGAAGAGGTTTGGACTGGATGACCCCTCGGTGTCTCTTTCAGCTCTGGGATTCTATGGCTTTCGGAGAGCAGTGTTCAAATTCACACTTGGCTGTGGAAACCCACTGGGTGCTGCTGGAAAAGAGTGCTGAGGATCCCATGGACAGCCAAAAGGACAAACAAATGGGTCCTGGAGCAGATCGAACCAGAAATATCCCAAGAAGCCGAGATGACAAGACTTAGACCAGGGGTAGGCAACCTTTTTGAGCCAGGGGCCGGGTTGCTGTCCTCAGACAACTGGGGGGGCCGAACTCAAAATGGCGCCTGGAGCGGTGCGGAAGCTGCGGCGGGGGCAGCAATCGGCGGCAGGACCAGGCTGGGGCCGGTCCCAAGGCCTCGCTGGGCCGGATCTGGCCCGCGGGCCATAGGTTGCCGACCCCTGACTTAGACTGTCATACTTTAGACACAGCATGAAAAGGCATGAATCGTTGGAAAAGACAATAATGTTAGGAAAGGTGGAGGGAAGTACAAAGAGAGGAAGGCCATGTGCTAGATGGATGGACTTTATGAAAGAGAGTATGAATATGAGTTTGCAGGAGCTGGGTAATAGAGGACAGGAGGGCCTGGAGATGTCTTATCCATAGGGTTGCCATGGGTCCGGCTTGATGCAAAAGTAGTTAACAGCAACAAGAAGACCATGGGCGAGTAAGTATTCAGCCTCAGTGGAATGCAAAGGCAAGCAAAGCCCCTCTGAGCAAATCTGGCCAAGAAAACCCATGATAGGGTTTGTCTTAGGGTTGCCCTAAGTCAGAAACAGCTTCAAGGCACACAACCATAATTATAAGCAAAGGAATAAAGTATTGACCTATCTGTCTTCTCTGTACCAAGCCTAACTTTATAGCCTCTCTGTCTCTTCTCCTACACATTTGTTCTATTATTACTATTACTATTATTATTATTATTATTATTATTTTAAATGTTATTGTTAAAAATATTATATACAAAAGAAAAAAACATAAAAACATAAACATATTCCTTGGACATATTCATAGTTAGGAACATGGATTTTTCCTTGTTAATTTTATACCTGGCTACTTTCCCAAACTTCTTTAATAAATTCAAAATAACTTCCTTACATTCAATTGGGTTCAATATTATTAAAATTAGGTCATCAGCATAAGCTTTAAGTTTATACTCCTCTTTTTTCAGTTTGAATCCTTCTATCGATTGATTGTATTGAATATCATTTAACAGTATTTCCATTACTAAAACCAATAATAGAGGAGCCAGTGGGCAACCTTGCATTGGGGAGATATCCGTTCCCTCCCCATTAATCCAGATCCATTTGTATATTGATGCTTGTATATTGTTTCAATCCAGTTTTGAAAAGTATTGCCAACTCCTAGTCTTTTTAATACCTCAAACATGAATTGCCAATAAATGTTGTCGAAGGCTTTCTCTGTATCTTATAAATATCATTGCCAATTTTTTGTGTAAATTACGTTCATGGATTTCAATCAAATTTATTACAGTCCTAATATTATTTTTTTATCATTATTTTAGGGAGAAAGCCATTCTGGTCCGAATTAATCCGAATTAAAACATAAAATCTTTTTTAGTCTTTCTGCCAATATAGATACAAACAATTTGTAATCAGTATTCAGTAAAGAGATTGGTCTGTAATTTTTAGTTAAGTGTGAGTCTTTCCCTTCCTTTGGTTTTAATGCTATATCTGATTGCGTCCATGTCTGAGGTATTTTCCCATTACCAGTTTCGTTCATTATTTGTAATAGAGCCATGCGTAAATCTTCCTGGCCAATTTTGTAATATTCATTGGGGAAAACGTCTGGTTGCGGGGTTTCCCAGTTGTACTTCTCCCTATTGCATCCTGTAATTCTTGTGGAGAGATCGGTTTATTAAGGATTTCTCTTTGCTCATCTGTAAATTTAATTAATTTTTGTGAATCCCAATATTTTTGAATTTTGGATTTTTGGGTCCCTGAATTTTTGGATTTTTGAGTCCCTATAATATTCCAGAACAGTTTTTTTAAATTTGATTTTGATTTGTAATTACTGCTTCCCCTTCCTTAATTACTGAAATTACTCGTTTTGATTTTTCCTTTCTGACTTGAAAGGCCAATAGCTTCCCCGTTTTATTTGCTGATTCAAAACAACGCTACCTCAAAAGTTTTAATTTTTCCTCCACTAAAACTACGGACATCTGCTTTTGTTCATACTTTATTTCTTGTAAGATCTTGGAATTTCTTGGCTCTTTTTTCAATAGTCCTTCTTTCTTTTCTAATTCTTTACGCAGCTTCTGCAGTTTTTCTTCTTTCCTTCTTTTTCTCTCTGCCATCTTTTTTATTAACCATCCTCTCGCTGCTGCTTTATGTGGCTCCCAAACCATTTGTGGCGACGTTTCTTTAAGTTTTCCTCAAAATAGTTACTTATTAATGTTTTCAATTCATTGACCAAATTTCTGTCTTTTAACAAATTTGAATTTAATTTCCAGTTATATTCTTTTATCCTTCCTATTTCAAATTTAGTTGGACTGGACTGTGGTCGGACCAAACTCTCGGCAATATTTTAAGATCATGGATATTAGGTTTCAGATGTAATGAAGCAAAAATCATATCTATTCTCGACCAGGTCTTGCGGGGATTTGAGAAAAAAGCAACATCCTTACTTGAGCCGTATTTCATTCTCCGTGTGTCTCCCATTACTAATACTGTAAATCCAATCGGTCAAAAAATGGTTGCGGTAATTTCCCTTGGTTTTTTAAGAATTTTTTTCTCCAGAGAATCTATCCAATATTGGGTTTATAACCCCATTCCAGTCCCTAAGCATAATTACTGAGTCATTTTCAATTTGGGTTAATTTGGATTTTAATTTTCTATACTGTATATTATTTCTTTTCTCCAGGGAGCCAGATACTCCCACTCCTAGAATTCTTTGTTTTCCATTTATTAGTTCATTCAACTCATAGTTCCCTTCATTGTCACTTTCTATTTCTCTTGCCTCATATTTTGGGTTTACATATATTGCTACACCCTTCTTTTTATATTTTGAGTTTGCGGAATACAATTGCCCTAATTTGTTACATATCAAATATGCTTTATCTTTTATTTTTGTTTCTTGGAGACATTTGCTCTTAAGCTATACACATCCAGATGTTCTTTCCGCAGACCCTGGGTCATTTCTGACCTTCTCTGGCCTTGTGAACAAGTTTTGTTTTTTGCAGAGATGGGGAACAGACTCTGGCCTTGCTTTTTTCACCTCTTTTTCCTCTCTCTGTTCCTGTGTCCATCTGTCCACTTGCCTTGTCCATCAGATGGATGTCTTGGCAGAGTCTCCAGCTTGCAAATTCTGCTTTCTGGGTTGACGCTCCTGTGACAGCAGAGGGTTAACAGCATTCAGGAATGGCAGAATCCAAAGAGACAGCCGTGTTAGTCTGGAAAATCAGTTCAGTCCAATCATTTATTAATCAGTCAGAAAATCAGTCTGCAGAGGGATTTTGTAGCACCTTTGAGACTAACTGAAATAAAGAAGCTGGCGGCATGAGCTTTCAAAGACTTGAGCCTACTTCCAAATGCATCTGAGATCTGTCTCAAAGGTGCTACAAGATCCCTTTGCGTACAAGTTCATTTGGGGTTGCTAGGATTCCTCCCTGGCAGCTGCAGGATTCTGGTTGTTATAGTCCCCAGATGGTAACGCAATGCTGGTCCAGTACTATTATTATTTTGGGGGTCTTGTCATCTCTGTGTCTTCTCGAGCTAATTTGTGCCTTCCAAGCTCTTGAATGAAATGCAACTTTGGCCCCGTCCTCTCTTTTGGGAATTTGCAAAGCTCTGCTGTCTATAAGTTGGACGTTTCCTCCTTGTAAGGTCAGAGTATTTACAACTGTCTGATGGATTTGGATGGAGATAGATGTCAGGGTTGCTGGAGAAATGCGTTTATGAATTGTCCCAAATTGAGTTTCTCTTCCTGGAGAGCAGACAGAGGTGCTTCTGTCACCGTTTTTTTAAAACCTCATCTCTCATTAGGTTTCCCCCTTTACATTTTTATTGTAAAATAGCACTTTCGAGTGCCGTTGCATCTGAAAAATCAATGCTGCCAGAGAGGCAAAGGTTAGTAAGTAGCTGATCTCTTCCTGCTTATGGGAACACAAACTGACACGAAAGGGCAATGGAGAGAGACGTTTCGGTGGGTTAATTAACACTGTTTTCTGCTTATTCTCCAGCGATGGTTTTTCTTTTTTAAAGAAAAAGAAGCAATAAAATGGCCAAGGCATGGAGACAAGACACTTTATGGCCTCGGAGGGTGGTAAAGTCTCCTTCCTTGGAGGTTTTTAAACAGAGGCTGGATGACCATCTCTCACAAGGAGGGCTTGGATGGGGTATTCCTGCATGGCAGAAGTGGACTGGACTGGATGACCCATTGGGAGTCTCTTGCAACTCTGTGACTCTGTGATTCCAGAAAGGATCCATCATCATCATCATTAACCTTTATTTCTAAAGCACTGTAAATGTACACAGCGCTGTGCTGGATGCAAATGGGGAGCCAGTGTAGGGATTTTCAAATAGGTGTAAT
>NC_056529.1:420033-476772 GCF_019175285.1 Sceloporus undulatus | reverse complement strand
TATTAGTCCAGAATGTGACCATACAGCACGAAAAACCCACAGAAAACTATGGATGCCGGTGGCCGTGAAAGCCTTCTTCGACTTCACAAAGACATGACCGTTGGAAAATAATAATGGTTAACAACAATTCTATGGTGCTCTGTCTCCATCTAGTGTTTTTAAAGCTAAACCACAGACTTGTGCATTAGTAGTGCTCAGATTGCATTGCACCCATTGTCTGAATAATGGTCACAACAGTCCCTATGCACATTTTTCAGATTGCAGCAATTTAGGGAATAGCAGCTTTCTTAAGGCCACCTTGTGGGGTTTGTGGCAGAGATGAGATTTCAATCCAGGGAGGCCAAATTTATGGTTTGCACTGTTAGCTGCTTTCCTCACCAGTAGTTTCTGATTGCCTTTAAGCATGTGCAGAGTGCCTTTGTACCATGCAGTTAGGCTCTCTTCCATCCAGCCTCTGTTTGAAAACCTCCAAAGAAGAAGACTCCACCACGCTCCGAGGCAGAAGCATCTTATAACTGTTAAGTGGATTTGTAACTGGTTGACCGGCCGAACCCAAAGGGGGCTCAGCAATGGCTCGTTTTAATCCTGGAGAGAAGTGACCAGTGGGGTCCCACAGGGCTCTGTCCTGGGCCCAGTGCTATTCAACATCTTTATCAGTGACCTGGATGACAGAAGTGGGGGCATACTCCTCAAATTTGCAGATGACACCAAATTAGGAGGAATAGCTAATACTCCAGAGGACAGGATCAAGATTCAAAATGACCTGAATAGACTAGAAAGCTGGGAGAAAGCTAACAAAATGAATTTCAGCAAGGAGAAATGTAAGGTACTGCACTTAGGGAGGAAAAATGAAATACACAGATATAGGATTATGGGGGACACCTGTCTGAATGAAACTACGTGTGAAAGGGATCTAGGAGTCCAAGTAGACCACAAGTTGAACATGAGTGAACAGTGCGATGCGGCAGCTAAAAAGGCCAATACAATTTTAGGCTGCATCAATAGAAGTATAGTGTCTATATCAAGAGAAATAATAGTCCCACTGTATTCCGCTTTGGTCAGGCCCCACCTGGAATATTGTGTCCATTTCTGGGCACCACAATTCAAAAAGGACATTGAGACACTGGAGCCATGTGTCCAAAGGAGGGAGACTAAAATGGTGAAGGGTCTGGATACCATGAAGCCCTATGAAGAATGACTTAGGGATCTGGGGATGTTTAGCCTGGAGAAGAGAAGGTTAAGAGGTGATATGATAGCCCTGTTTAAATATTTGAAGGGATGTCATATTGTTTTCTGATGCTCCAGAGACTATGAGACAATGGAGGAATGGAGGCAAGCTGCAGGAAAAGAGATTCCACCTCAACATTAGGAGGAGCTTCCTGACAGTAAGAGCTGTTTGACAGTGGAACACACTCCTTCCTTGGAGATTTTGGTGGAGTCTCCTTTTCTGGAGGTCTTTAAGTAGAGGTTGGATGGCCATCTGTCAATGGGGATGCTTTGATTGGGAGTTTCTGCATGGCAGAATGGGGTTGGACTGGATGGCCCATGTGGTCTCCTCCAGCTCTATGATTCTATGATTCTAATTTCTTCCTAATGTCATCCTAATGTGAAATCTCTTTTCCTAGAGTTTGCATCCATTTTTCCATGTCCTATTCTCCAGAGCAGCAAAAAACAAGGTTGCTTCATCTTCCATCCCTTCAAATATTTAAACATAAATATCATATCACCTCTTGACCTTCTCTTCTCAAGGCTAATCCTATCCATCTCCTGAAATTTCTCCTCATAGGGCTTTATGGTTTCCAGACCTTCCACCATTTTGGGTGCTCTCTTGCTAACTACTGTCTCCATCATCTCCTCCTCTTTCTGCTCAGATGCTTCAGCTGCTCTGCAAGTCAGGGCTGTGAAGGATTATTGCAACAACTACGACCTGACCAGCCTCAACGTGAAAGCTGGAGATATCATTACGGTGAGTTGCTGGTTGCTTCTTCCATCTCAGGAGCTTTGACTCTGCAGGAGGCATTGGGCAGGAGAACCACAACAAAACAGCAGAGAAGGCCTGTCTTGCCCTGGGAACTTTGCCCAGAGTTTGCAAATAACACATTGAAATTAATGGCTACAATTCTCTATCATTGCATAACTTAGCACATACTTTTTAAGATCCTCCTAGGGACACTTCCTAACCCATGTCTCAATGCACATCAGGAGTACTTGGTGCCTACCTCTTAAGACCCAATTTGTTATAAATCATGGGGTTGCCAACATTTGCAATTTAGGAGACAAAGTGCAAACTCAGGTGGCCACCTTGCTCCTTTGACCATCCCATGAATTGGATGATGGGATGCCCATCAGGGCCGTCCCACGGTCACTTCTGATTCTCTGCTTTGCGGTCTCCTGTCTTCCCACCTAATTCTGTTCTGGCCTCCCAACAGGTTTTGGAGCAGCATGCGGATGGTCGATGGAAAGGCTGCATCCATGACAACCGGACCGGGAACGACCGTGTCGGCTACTTCCCATCCAGCCTTGTGGAGGCCATCAGCAAACGCACAGGCAAGTCTTTCCTTTTTTAAAAAATGCAGTTTCCACCTTGCCTGGAACCATTGGCTTTTCTCCTTACAGCTCTGATCCTGGTCTTCCTTCCCATTTCGGTTGTCTCTGCTCCAGTGGAAGGTACATGTCAGGGGGGCACTGAATCTGTTTCAGGTTTGATTCAGGCCTTAACATTCCCAATGGAGAGCTCCATGAAAACTAGCCAAAATCTGGAATGGATTGACCACCCGGCTGACATGGGACCCACAAGCCGCTGGTGCTCTGCTTTGTACTCAGAGCAAACAAATATTGAACATTTGGTAGATAATTTGTCCCAGTGTCCCAAGATAGTACTGTACTATCTATAAGTAATTTGGAACTGATTAATGATTTGCGTGTCTCAGGAAAGGGAAGGAGGAACTCCCTGGCCATTGCTTTAGTTACAACCATGGAAAATCACACATGTCTGGGAGGCAACAAATCTGGTGTGTTTGTTTGGAGAGTGTAGGAAACGTGTCAGATTGAGGAACGCAAAACTTGGCTTATTTTGTTCTGGCCCACGCTACAAGTGTTCTCCTTGAGGAGATCAACTGCAAGAGTTAATGTGGGTTTGTTTGCATGATATTTCATATTCTGGGGACTTTTGCATCCCAATTTTGCAAAGGTTTGGAGGGGGAGTTGCAAAAGCAGTTTTGTAAACTAATTTTCCCTGCAAAAGGTTTTAGGGAAGAATTTTTCCCCCTTGCCTTTTTTTAACAAAAATTTGATAGATTTTGCAAAGGTGTTTTTGTGTGAAAAATACTATCTTTTTATATTATTATTATTATTATTATTATTATTATTATTATTATATTTTGTTATTACTTTTACTGCATATACACACACACAAAAGTGGATCCTTTTGCTCTTTGAGAGGAGAATATATATATATATGTACATGTACACACATGCACACACACACACACACAATATTTGTGATAAGGTGCCAAAACAAAGGGTTTTCAGATGCCAGAAATTTCTGGAGTTCCAGCTTGCACTCTCTATAGAAATGGACCTTTTGAATTTTTAGAAGATAGACCAATACCTTGATGGAGGAGAAACAGGTTGCAGACCAGCAGCAGAATTATTAAATTGATGGCAAATGGGGCCGAAAGTTTGCCAGCCTGGTTTGTTGCTATTCTTGTTCCACTTTGACAAGGTTGGATGCTCTGTGGTTAAACTCCCCCGTCCCTTTCTGCCCCCGGGGTATTGATCCTCTTTCTCTGGTGGCGCACACCTTTCTTTATGGCTGCTCACTTGGAAAGGATGCCATTAAAATTCAGTTAAAAATCCAACTCCACACTTTGAAGCTGTGATCAATACTGGGACCTTGAATCGGCTTTGGAGGCAGATCAGCTTTCCAAAGGAGTGCCAGAGAGGGAGGTGTGCGAATCGAATGTCTTTTGCACAAAGCAGCCACACCAAAGAGTGTGCATGCCTTGCACGTCCCACCATCCGCTTCTCTTTCCCTTTCCAAGAAGTGGAAACAAAACACACATCCAGAGAGGTGCCATAAAAGCATCATAGCATAAAGATGTTGAATAGCACTGGGCCCAGGACAGACCCCTGTGGGACCCCACTGGTCACTTCTCTCCAGGATGAAAAAGAGCCATTGTTGAGCACCCTTTGGGTTCGGCCGGTCAACCAATTACAGGCCCAGTGCTATTCAACATCTTTATTAATGACTTGGAGAACAAAATTGGGGGCATACTTATCAAATTTGCAGATGACACCAAATTAGGAGGAATAGCTAATACTCCAGAGGACAAGATCAAGATTCAAAATGACCTGAATAGACTAGAAGGTTGGGCCACAGCTAACAAAATAAAATTCAACACGGAGAAATGTATGGTACTGCACTTAGGGCAGAAAAATGAAATGCACAGATATAGGATGGGGGACACCTGTCTGAATGAAACTACGTGTGAAAGGGATCTAGGAGTCCAAGTAGACCATAAGTTGAATATGAGTCAACAGTGCGATGTGGCAGCTAAAAAGGCCAATGCGATTTTAGGCTGCATCAATAGAAGTATAGTGTCTAGATCAAGAGAAGTAATAGTGCCACTGTATTCTGCTTTGGTCAGGCCCCACCTGGAATACTGTGTCCATTTCTGGGCACCACAATTCAAAAAGGACATTGAGAAACTGGAGCCATGTGTCCAAAGGAAGGAGACTAAAATGGTGAAAGGTCTGGAAACCATGCCCTATGAAGAATGATTTAGAGAGCTGAGTTTAGCCTGGAGAAGAGAAGGTTAAGAGGTGATAAGATAGCCCTGTTTAAATATTTGAAAAGATGTCATATTGAGGAGGGAGCAAGCTTGTTTTCTGCTGCTCCAGAGACTAGGACCCAATGGAGCAATGGATGCAAGCTGCAGGGAAAAAGATTCCACCTCAACATTAGGAGGAACTTCCTGAGAGTAAGGGCTGTTCGACAGTGGAACACACTTCCTAGGAGTGTAGTGGAGTCTCCCTCCTTGGAGGTCTTCAAGCAGAGGCTGGATGGCCATCTGTCAGGGATGCTTTGATTGTGATTTCTTGCATGTCAGGGGGTTGGACTGGATGGCCTTTGTGGTCTCTTCCAACTCGACGATTCTATGATTCTAGGGTTTTGTCTTATTATTTAATTGTGTTTTAAGCTGTTGTAGCTTTGTGCTTTTAACAAAACGGCTGGAATCCTCTATCACAGTCTGCATTGTGTAACTTTGCATAGACTTAGCTACGTAGCAGAGGCGCTATGAAATCCTGTTAACAAATTGCAAAGGTGTGTAACAGGACTCTTGCAAGTGTCTCGACACACATTGGGCACTCCATAATGGATGTCCCAATACACAACAAGACTAGTGTGCATTGGTCTCATTTGTATCCATCCTGTTGTGCATCAGACACTTTGCCAGCACCCTTGTGTGTATTAACATAATCTCATGACAAAATTCTGGGCGACATTTTACATTTGTTTTTAAACTTTTGTATGAGATTTTAGCTGTACTATCTAAATTTGTTGTAAAGACACCCTGAGTCTCCTCTTAAAAGAAACAGTCACCCCTCTGCATTCATGTATTTTTTATCCATAGATCCAAGCACCCGTAGCATGAAAATATTCAAAAAATACATAAATTCCAAAAAGTAAAGCTTGATTATTATTTTATATATGGGACACCATTTTAATTTTTAATTGTATATCACGGCATTTGAACATCCATGTATTTTGATATCAAATAGCTGGGTGGGTCCTGGAGTCAAACACTAATGGACACACACACACACTTATTAGATTTATTTAAATTTAATCAATTTATGAAATCTTTGACCTGGAGACCAACAAGTTTCACATACAAACCCAAAGGTCTTACTAAAAGAAGGGAAAGAGAGCATTAGTTATGGGCTCCACACAAGAAAGGAAATGCTTCTAGGTTAAAAAAGATAGACTTTTTGGATATTAAGTAATTTAATATTCAAAGTGTATATTTTCATGTACAAGATGTCCCAGTTTTTGAAAACAAACCTGTCAGTTGGAGGAAGACTTTTTAATGCAGTCTGCAAAATGAAGGCTGAGAGGTAGACATTTGTTGAATGGTGCCTTACTGAGTCCATGGCAGAAGCAAGATTGATCTGTTGGTTAAGGACGATGGGTGTTGCAATGCAACCCAGTCAGGACAACACAGGGAAGAGTGGCTCATTCTCATCTTAGTCTCTGGTCTTCAGCCCCATTTTCAACATTGCTGGATGCAGCTGTGGCTGATGGCTCCTGTACTGCAATAGAGTAGTGATGCCCAAACTCGGGCCTTCCAGGTGTTTTGGACTTCAACGCCCAGTAGCCCCAGCCATCTTGGCCAGTAGTATGGGATACTGGGAGCTGAAGTCCAAAATGCCTGGAAGGCCAGAGTTTGGGAGTCATCGCTTTAGAGCAGTGGTTCTCAACCTTCCTAACGCTGCAACCTTTTAATACAGTTCCTCACATTGTGATGACCCCCCAACCACAAAATTATTAATATACAGTAATAATGTTAAATATATGTTTTCTGATGGTCTTAGGTGACCCTTGTGAAAGGGTTGTTCGACCCCCAAAGAGGTTGCGACCCACAGTTTGAGAACCACTGCTTTAGAGGAACAGTCTTGAGCGGTTGTCTAGCACTTTGGAGAGACCCTTGGACACAAAATGCAGGATGGGAAGAGTCCTCCCCAGTCTCTGCCTCTGTTCCTCCTGTTTCATGTTGCCTCTTCTTGTTGTGTTTCCCTTTGTCAGGTTCATGGGACGCAGGGCAGGTCCAAGCCATCTCTCTCCCAGCTGGCGGGGTCCCAATGGTGCCCAACGGCCATTCCTGCTTCTCCTCCTCCTCCTTCTCCATCACCACTGCCATCTTTTCCTCCTCCTCCTCCTTCTCCCATCATGTCCTGCCTCCACCTCCACCGAACCCCCATCAGCCTCTTTTCAGTTCCTTCGGCTACCGCTGGCTCCCTCATGGCGCCGTGGAAGGGCCAGGCGCCAACCCAGGTAGTCCGTACATTGCTCGCTTTATTTTGATTTGTGCATTTTTTTGGGTTTCTTTATTTAATACATTTGTTGCGCTTCCAGTTTTCCCTTGGCTTGCTTGCTTGTGTACCTTTCCATCCCCATCCCATTCCCCCATTTCCCCTCCTCATGCAACAAGTATTGCGTGCAAGTATTTGGAGATCACTGGGTGACCTTAGGCAAAATCACGCACTCTCAAGCCTCAGAGGAGGGCAATGGCAAAACTCCTCTGAACAAATCTTGCCAACCTTGACTCTGGAGACCAGGGTTCGAATCCCCACTTGGCCATGGAAACCCATTGGGTGACATTGAGTGTTACACACTCTCATTCTCAGAGCATGGCAATGACAACCCCCCTCTGAAGAACCTTGTCAAGAAAACCCCATGATAGGGTTGCCTTAGAGTCAGAGTAAGTCAAAAATGACTTGGAGGCACACATGGGCAAGTCGCACTCTCTCATTCTCAGAGGTTGACAATGGCAAAAAATTCCTTTGAAGAATTGTGCTAAGGAGATCTCACGATAGGTTTACCTTAGGGTCACCATAAGTCAGAAACGACTTGAAGGCACACAACAACAAGAAGAAAACGTGTGTTGGAAGTGCCCCAGAGAGATAAAGACAAGAGAGAAAGAAGAGAAAGGCAGGGTGGGCCAAGACCAGAAAGAGGTGGGCCAGATGCTCCGAGGGATGGAACGGTAATGACTATTGGCTCCCATGTGCGTGGGTCGGTGAAGCCATTCCAGGTTTTGACTGGCTTTCCAAGATCTATCCAAGGAAGTGGGTTACAGCACCTTTTTCAAGGCTAGGCTGTAATTTGGAATGTATTCACCATTTGCTGACATGGGATTGACCAACCAGCTGCCCCTGGGTTGGAACCCAACAGAAGGAGGGATGAAATTTGGCAACTCTGTGGTTGAACGCAGGGGTAGTAAATGGTGCAGTGTCACATATTTTACATGACTCTACTGAACCATGCAGGATTGAGAAAGAAGAAGCTCAGGCCTTCCCCAGCCCAGTCAGCTGTCCCCATTTCCCCTTCCCTGCCATGGAACAGCAATGGCCCTTGATGGCTCCCATATTCAGGGAAGCGGTGGCTCCTTTGAAGTTTGGACTCAAATCCAGAAAAGGCTGACCTAGGAGCCTCCCGCTTCAGTCTCAGGGGGCTGGACTGCAGTTGTGAACGGAGGTTGTCGCTCTTCCCAACGCATGCAATATCAACTGCCTTGTTTCATCTGGTCTCTCTGTTCTCTCTTTGCTGGGGTGGCAATGGTTTTCATTTGCCCCCAAAGGTTCCCGAGGGTCCGACGCCAGTCCGTCCCACTTGTCCCCATCCTCGGGCGGCTCTGCGACCACGCCAGCCCCGGCCGAAGAGATCTGGGTGCTTCGCAAACCCTATGCAGGTAAGGAAGAGGACGGGCAGCTGGGTGGACTCTATCTCGACCCCTTTGGGTCAGTCCAAGGTAAGCACAGCTCAGGCTCAGCGGTTGTGTTGGGTGCACACAATTTTCAATGGCAGTATAACTAATGTGAAGGTCCAGGGCAGATCACCTCATGGTTCCCATGAAGGGCCAGAGAGGGACTTGGTTTAACACAAGCCTTAGAGATGTGGAAGCTCAGAAAAGAAAACTGGGGAAAAAATTGGGGAAAAATTATTATCCCACATTTCCCCCCAAGCATCCCCTCCCCAGGAAAATTTAAAATGTAGTTTATGTTGTATTTTCTTTTAGAACGATGAATGCTGGCCAGTATTCTTAGTCAGCTAAGTAGTTGTCCCATCCTATGGAATACTGGGATTTGTAGTTTTGCAAGCCTTCTGTGCTAAGGAAGGCTTGCAAAACTAGTTTGGTGCGTCACCAAACTAGAAATCCCAAGATTCTATAGGATGGAGCCAAGGCAGTTAAAAGTGGGGCTACACTGCATTATTTCTGGAGTGTAGATGCACCCTAAGTTATCCTCTCCTGGTCTGACTCTTTTGTTGCAAACCTGATGGAAACGTCATTCACCCATTGTGCTCTGATGACCAACAAAATGGGCCTGCTTCTGCCTCTGCAACTGAGGCCCAGAAAAATAGGTTTCGGGGGGAATTAAGATGTTGGCAATAGGATCTGAATGGTGGGGGTCTCCATTCCCTGATGCCACCCCTGCCCTTCTCCCCATAGCCTCTAACCATCTCTTCCTTCCCTCTTGGCAGGTGGTGACCGCAGCAGTGTGGGCAGCACCGGAAGCGTGGCTAGTGGCCGGAGCTCAGGAAGTGGCCAGAGCACTGGAAGCGGTGGCCACACGGCTCTCCACCCGGGCTCTGAAGGTGTCAAGGTGAGCCAAGTTACCACTTTCTGGATTGGTTCCACCCAAGGGTTTGTGCGTGCCTCTGAGCATACTCAGAGTGTCGGGACCAGAACCAAGGGCAACCTGAGCATCTTGGATTCATCTGCCCCAAAATTGAAGAATGCTAGTCATATGCCTGCGTTTTGCTGTTTTTGTTCTTAGTTCAGATGGTATGGAGGCCTATGATTACTGTTTTCAATTTCCCCCCTCTGTATGGTTTTTAACATATTGCCTGATGAAGAAGCCAGTGGAGCTTCAAAAGCTTGCAACATGTATATTGTGCATTTTAGTTGTCACCACAAAAGTAACGCTGTTTTGTGAATTTTGAATGAAACTGGTGCATTGCAATATGTTTTTAGATATGCAAGTGCCTGAACAGCCATTCCTTAACGCCTTTGCCTGATGAGGAAGCCAGTGGAGCTTGGAAAGCTTGCAACATCTATATTGTGCATTTTGGTAGGCCTGGCCTGCTTAGCTTCCAAAATCAAGGCTGAGCGTGTTCAGGGTGGCAACACTTGGCATTGCCTGTGCAATGTTGCCCTCTTCTGCCCGCAGCCTATGTCGGCACCGCTCTCTTTGCAATGGTCAGCTTGGCAAGTGACCAGGCTCTCATTCCATTCCTGGGAAAAGTGGGCCAAAAGGAAGCCAAGACTCTTCCCCTCCCTTTCTTCCCCTTAAACCCTATTCTTTCTTGTGGCTCTGTTCCAGGAGCCTCATTTAAACCTTTGTACACTGCCTGAGCCGTGCCCTGAATGCCCAACGAGGCAGGGCTGCCATCGGCCGTACCTGAGCAGCATGCCCCTTTGCCAACAGTGTGGGGACCGCTTGGCTTCCAATGCCACCTTCCTTGAATCATTGTGCATATGTGTGTGTCTGTGTCCTTTTCCTTGCTCTGCCTCCCCCGCCGGCCGCCTTTCCCTTCACTGACAGTCTGTTCCTTCTCTCCCCACCGTTTCACAGCTTCTGGCAACCGTCCTTTCCCAGAAGGCGTCTGTGCAAGAATCCGCCGCGGGTGACGGGCCTGCCAAAGCAGCAGAGACGCCCGCAGGTGCGTGGAAGCTCCTTGCGCCGGGCTTTTTCACTCTTCTCCTCCTCCGGTCCCGACGGCCGGAGCTTTCCTTATTTCCTTGACAAGCTGCTTCTCCTGAGATCAGGGGGACCTTCGGGGCCAGCTTAAAATGACCCTTCCTTTTTGCTGCTGCCATGCCTTCTCTTGCTTCGGTTAGTACAGAGATTTGGGGGCGTAGGGGAGGAAGCGGGAGGGATGGGGGGAAACCTCTATCCTGGGCTGGGACAGAAATAGGGGGCCCTGCCTTCCCACCTTCTAAAAATTTACCAGCCTGGCTCTCTTCCAACCTCCGTCAAAGGAACCATCTGGCTTCCTGAAGGCATAGATCTGTTTATTGCATGCTTCTTTTGCATTCTCCACTCCAAAGTATCTGTGTTTTCCCCTTGACTCCATCCTTTGTAGCGTGAGTTTGGGGCATCCCAGCCTTTCCAAAATGTCAGTTCATCTTCCTTTTGGGTCCATGGTGGGTTTGGTCTGAGGGTTGTGGTCTTGAAAGGATCCCCTCTTTGCCTGGAAAGGAAGGAAGCCATCCACCGCCACCACCATCATCCCCTACTCCACCACCCATGTTTTCTTTTCCCTGGTGATGGAAGAGATGAAGGGCTTGGTGGCAGAAAGCCTTGAGAGATCTCCAGAGCTGGGAGGGCTGGAAGGGAGAGAAGTTGGGGGAGTAAGGATGGCAGATGGCGCTCTCTTGGTGTTCCTGCATCTTCAGGGCGAAGCTGCGCGTGCCTGTTCTCACGAAGGTCTCGATCTGATGTGCTGAAATGCTCAGTTTGGAGGATGTGAGAAAACATTGCAGGCTTGGTTTCTGCACAAATTGCTCCTCTCCTCCATTGCAAGATCGCCACTTTGGCCATATCTGAGATCTTTCTGTCTTTCAGGATGGTTCAGATGCTGCCTTGCTTGCTGGCTTGCAGAATTGGCCAGGCCTCTGACATCTTTCAGCCTTGAGCCTTTGGATGCAGACGGAAAGGAGAGCTGATCACTTTCCTTGATCTGGAAGCCCAAAGAGGGATGCCAGGAAGGCCATCTCTCAGTGCAAAGAGAACATCCCAGATCTCCTTTCCTTGTCTCCATCCAAAGGCTCAAGGCTGTATGATGTCAGAGGCCTGGCCAGTTCTGCTTCCTGATCTAGAAGGGCATCTTGCAGGCTGGCTGGCTTGAGAGTTAGGGGTTGGTTGCCAGCTGGTCAGAGAACATCAAGGTCACCTTGGCTGCCATCTTGGCCACCTGGGTCCTGCTGTGAGCATCTGCCGGGTGGCTCTGTGCGTTTGCAATATTGGTGTACAAATACTGGCCATTGCTTTCAGGAAGGCTGGAAGCTCCCATGTTATTGCAATTTTAAAGGAGAGGTCCAAAGTGCCGAACCCATTTGGGCAGGGAGTCAATCCTCACACCTTAGATAACACCTTTATATTTCAAAGTAAAACCTGGAGCAGATTCAAGCACACTTGGCCCTCCGCTTTTGCGGCTTTGACTTTTGCAGATTTGATTAGTTGCGGTTTTGACTAATATGTTCTCTCTCGGAATCTCTAGGTCCTCCAGCGCAACTCTGAAAGAAGTTGGCCATAGAGTTGTGCTGGAGAACCTACAAGAAAAACACTCCTCTAGGCATTTGTAGGTCCTCCAGCATGATTCTATGAACAAATTCACACGTGGACCATAGAGTTGCACTGGAGGAACTGGAGATTTCTACAGAGGAATTATTTCAGGTAAAAAGAATAGTGTTTTTTTATTTGTGATTTTTCCACATTCATGGGGGTCTTTCACCTTTAACCAAGCACTGTACCTGGAAAGCATAAACATATCCACCGCAGTAATATATCTATCCATTTGATACCACTTTAGCGGTCATGGTTCCAACCTATGAAATACTGGGATATATCCTTTGTTGCAGGATTTGGAATTCTTTGCTGCTGAGCACTGATCCCCTGCCTTGCACTGCAGTTCTTAGTAATTCAGCAAACTATAAATCCCAGAATTTTGCAAGATGGTCCCATTTTAATAACTAAAGTGGCACCACACTGGTGCAACTGTGTGGTGTAGTTGCAGTCTGACTTTCAAAGGCCCCAGGAAGCTTTTGGTGGTGGCAGAGGTGCCTTCCCTTCACCTTGCTTGCTTTGCGCCAGGTTCTTCCCGGACCCCGAGTCTTGGCAGCTCCTCCTTCCAGAGCCAGCCTTATGGCGAACAGCAGCAGCAACAGCAACTGAAGAAAGTGGAGCCAATGTCCGAAGGGAAGGTAAGTTTGGGGAACCCCCTCCAAGGGTTGGGACACAAAGGCTGCATTTGACCTGCACAAATAATGCAATTTGGCACTGCTTTAACTGCCATGGCTCCATGCTGTGGAATCCTGGAATCTGTAGTTTGTTGTGGCACCAGGCACATAGCTACGAATCCCAGGAGCCATGGCAAAGCGTCAAAAGTCTTATAAATATGGAAAGATTACGGCGGAAAGGAAAGATGGAAAAAATAGAAAAATGTAACGTGTTTAAAAATGGAACATGTTATATAATTATAAAAAATTATATCATCTAAAGAAAACTCAGTGAATAACAATGGAAGGTCAAGCAATGAAGTATAAATTAAATGTGCAAAATAAGGGAGAGGAAGTCATTTTATGTTGTATGTTAACGGTATGTTTTCTTGTTTGCAAATATTTTTTTGTATTGTTTAGAATTTTATTAATAAATATTTTATATATATAAAAAAGTCAAAGTGACTTTGGCTTTACTATCTAGCTCTTTCTGTTCCAAAGACAGGAAGGGCAAATAGTGATAATTGTAGGCCCTAAATGCACCAGATACTCTCTGATCTATGAAGTCAAGCAGGGTCAGCCCTGGTTAGTCCTTGGATGGGCGACCAACAACAAATACCAGGTGCTGGAGGCTGTTATTTCAGAAGAAGGAACTGGCAAAAGCTACCTCTGAGGATTCCTTGCCTAAGACAACCCTATGGAAAAATTAATGGGCTCACCATAAGAGAGAATAACAGCCCCGTCTTCTCCTTGCAGAGCTCAGAGGCCGTCTACCAATGGCTTTGCAAGTTCCAACTGCAACTCTACGCATCCAACTTCATCAATGCGGGGTACGACATCCCCACCATCAGCCGCATGACACCTGAGGTGAGGACCACTGAGGAACGGCGATGGGTGGGTGGGTTCCAGGACCCTTGGCCAAGAAACTGCATTGATTCAGCCTAGTCTAAATACCCATAGGTGGAGTTATTACCCTGGCACTACGCAACCCCTCCCCTGAATACCACCACAGTGAAATCTTTGCAAGAGGATGCATGAGTATCACTCTTGTCACCTCACTGCACAATGCTCAAGGGACAGTGTACAGTGCACAAGGTTCAGTGCGCATTGATACACTGCTCTAGGTGGATTGTTGCAAATCTGTTCCTGCCAACTTTAACTGGCTAGATACATGCTGCATTGTCCAAACAAGTCATTCCATGGAAGTGGCACAACTTAATTTATTTATCTATTTCTTTTCTATGCCACCTTTCTCCTAGAAAGGGACCCAAGGCAAATCACCAACAAAAATGCCTGCGTCTGTCATTAACAGGATTTTGGCAGCTGAGTGCTCATGATCACAATAACACAAACACACACCCCTGATACCAGAAGCTAGATGTTAGAGATTTGTAGTCCATTTTTGTCTCAACCTGATTACATAGCGATATAGGTCCAGAATTCAGGAACACTCATTTATTGCTTGGGTTAGTTCATAATGTCTAATAAGCAACCAAGTAAAGTTGCCAGCCATAGATGCCGGCAAAATGTCAGGAATAAACTCTTCTAGAACATAGCTACATTGCCCCAAAACCCCCCAAAAAATTAAGGATGGTGGTTATGAAAGCCTTTGACTTCACAAACCAAGCAAAGTATCTATCGCTTTATTCTTCTGTCTTGCTGCTGGGGAGCTATGTTGGATCTTTGAGGCTTTGGCAGTGACTCTTTCACTCCCGTGGTTTCTCTTTTTGCAACTTCGCTGCTTTCGTGGGGCCTAAAATGTTTGTTGTGTTTCCCATAGGATCTGACAGCCATCGGAGTCACCAAACCAGGACACAGGAAGAAGATTGCCTCCGAGATCAACAACCTAAATATTTCTGAATGGCTCCCAGAGTACAAGCCGGTAAGTCTCATCTCTTTCCCAGGCATGGGTTTTGCTGAGACTGAGGCTGCATCTGCTTGGCAGAAATAGTCCAGTTTGACACCACTTTAGCTGCTGTGGCTCAATGGCATGGAAGCCTGGGATTTGTAGTTTGCTGTGGCCCCAGAGGCTACATATTATCTCACAAAATTACAAATCCCACAATTCTGTCACAGTTAAAGCAGTGCCAAACTGCATTATTTTTGTAGTGCAGATGCTGTCCAGGTCTGAAAGAAGTACAGACCATGCAAAGAACTCAGCTATGCATTCTGAATTATCCAGAAAAGGATGTGTAGGATGGATGGGCAATTCCATACTAAGTGGTTAGCGTGGCAGGAATTTTTCTGATTTGGGGGGAAATGCATCAGCAAAGAAAAGATGTGAATCCAGAGGATGAGCTTTTTGCCTTGGGGATTCTTGCCCTTTAAAAACAAAGAGTTAAGTTTGTTCTCTTCTTCTCTCCCCAGGCTAACCTGGCACTCTGGCTCTCCATAATCGGACTGGCCCAGTATTACAAGGTCTTGGTGGAAAATGGCTATGAAAACATCGATTTCATCACTGACATCACTTGGGAAGACCTGCAGGAGATCGGCATCACTAAGCTGGGTGAGAGAAGCCAAAGGCCAGGAGAACTCCCCAACACATGGTTCCAGTTTGTAACAAAACAAAGGGACAGGAGGAAGTGGAACAAGGGAAACATCATCAAGTTGGCAAGGACACATCTGTGAAAGGCTTGGCCTAAGTCAACCTTTCTCAACCTTTTTTTATCCTGGAGGAATCCTTGGAATAATTTTCAGGTCTCAGGGAATGCCTGCATAAAAAGTATGGGGTCTACAGATCTCTCTCTCTATATATATATATATGCAGACAGACAGACATACACTTTCTATATATATTTCCCAGTCATGATATCTCATGGTCAGTGTATGCCACCAATGGGGTTTTAGCCTATGTTGAATATTCCAGTTTATAACTCGACATGCTCCAACAGTTTTCCATTTTTAGATGCTTGTTGAAAAGTCACCTATTTTTGCAAGCCTGTCCCTATGTTCTCCAACCTGCCATCTGTTTCACGGACAACCAGCATTGGTTTAAATCCAACTGTTGGTCCCACTTGAAGCAACTTGCCGTTGACTTGGTGACTCAGTGGATCTAATTCTAGCCAGGATGAGAAACTGGATTTGGGTCGCTGTATTTCAACTCTGCATCTTGTTTTGCACAATTACGTGTTGTTATTGCACCTGTGCAGTACCCTGATTGGAGCAGCTCATAACAATGTGGAAATAATACATATATATAAATACATACACACATACATACAGATTTTAAAAATGCTGCACAAACAGACCTGGCTTAACTTGGAGGAGGGCAGAGCCCATTGGGCAATGTCCAAATTAGTTCATGGCAGTGATGCTTGGCTGGAAAATGGATTCTTCCTCCAGGAGCCGAATGTTTGTCAGACTCAGAATGGCTAAGCTCAGTGTTCTCTTAGATCAGGGGTGGGCAAAGGGCAACCAATCCAAGAAAAAACATGACATTTGGTAAGCCTTGTGACCTGAAGTCTGTCCCAAGGTGAAAAACAGCTACAGTGCCTTTCTTCTAATAATTCAGCCCTTCTGTCCCATGTCTTCTCTTAGGTCATCAGAAGAAGCTGATGTTGGCAGTGAAGAAGCTGGCAGAGATCCAGAAGGCTGAGTACATCAAATACGAGTCGGGGACCTTGAAGAAGAAGGGGGCACCTCAGTCTTTGGACACGATGGCAATCGAGTCGCCTCAGCAGGAAACGGCCGAGTGCCAGTCGCCCAAGATGACCACTTTCCAAGACAGCGAGCTGAGCAACGAGCTGCAAGTGGCCATGACTGGCACCAGCGAGGAAGGGACGGAGAAACAGGGCAACCATGTGGGCCATTTCCGCGAAGGGGCAGCCTACCGCCACTCTTCTCGCCTCACCCATGAAAACAGTCTGAGTGGGAGAGCAAAACACATGAGTAGCTCCCAAGAGCTGCTGGGAGATGGATCGAAGCCTTCCAGCAGCACCATGTCCAAGAGCCAGGAGTACCTGGTAGAGGATGGGAAAGAGAGTCCAGCCACTTTGCCCAAGGAAGTGCGGAGCCTCCGCCATGGCCACAGCATCAAGAGAGCAAGTGTGCCGCCAGTGCCCGGCAAACCCCGGCAATCGTTTCCCCCATCCACCGGCCACTACACCCCCCCACAGACACCCACCAAGCCCCGCCCCTCCTCACCACAAGCTCTTGGTATGCCACACGCCACGGCCAAGGTAAAACCCACACCCCAGTTGTTGCCGCAGTCGGACCGCCCCATGTCTCCTCGCTCACTGCCTCAGTCCCCGACGCACCGTGGCTTTGCTTATGTCATGCCGCAGCCCATGGAGGGAGACGCTCATGCCACAGGACCTTTGGCGCAGGCGGTGCCAGTGCTGCCAGTCTCGGTGCCGGTGCTGTGTTTACCTCCCCAGGCCACAGAAGCCGAAGAAGAAGGAGGCCGGCCGAAGAAGAGGGCACACAGCCTTAACCGTTATGCTGTGTCTGACAGTGAGCAGGAGAAGGACGAGTTACTGGTGCCGGACGCCGGGCCCTACGCCACAGTGCAGCGACGGGTTGGGCGCAGCCACTCAGTGCGGGCCCAGTCAGGAGGCGATAAGAATGTCAACCGCAGCCAATCCTTCGCTGTACGGCCAAAAAAAAAGGGGCCTCCGCCGCCACCACCCAAGCGCTCCAGTTCAGCCATTTCCAGCACCAACATGACAGACGATTTCAAGGATGGGGAAGAAGGGCAAGAGACCTCTCAAGAGCAACAGCAGCAGAGACGTGCCAGTGATTTTGGGGGTGTTGTGGATACGGGTAGCGCTGGGAGCGTAAAGAGCATTGCTGCCATGTTAGAAATGTCATCCATTGGCGGTGGAGCCAGAGGTCTTGCTCTCCAAAAGCCCCCCGGAGCCGGGAAGGGTGCTGACAGCTACTACTTGCAACCTGGGGCAGCCCTGCACCCGGCCAGTCCAGAACACTCTCGTGTCGCGACCGTCCTGGCTACCGTCAAGCATAAGGATGCCATTGGGCCAGATGGCGAGGTGGTCAACCGTCGCCGCACAATCAGTGGCCCCGTCACAGGGCTCACAGCCACTGCTCGACGGGAACGTTCTGACAGCATAAAGTCTGACGCGTCCAAGGAAGGTGGCCCTGTGGAGCGTCTAAGGGCAGAACATGTTGGAGGGCCCCCGCAGAACAGTGCTGGGGAGAACATCCCCTTTGCTGAGGAGGGCAACCTGACGATCAAACAGCGCCCCCGACAGATGGGGGTGGCCAAACCTGAAGGTGGTGAGGCCTTGTCCCTGGCCCACCGGCATGGAGACCTCTCCAAAGTGGAGGCCAGTGCCACGCTCAAGAGAAGAATCAGGATGAAACAGAGCCAACAGGATGGCGTCAAGTTTATCCTCACAGAGTCGGACACAGTAAAGAGACGGCCGAAGTTGAAAGACAAGGAGCAGGAGCCAGCCCTGCTCTCAGTCTACCAGAACGGCACCACCACCGTCAGACGCCGTCCGGCCTCAGAAACAAGCGGCGTGGAGGTTGTGTCCCCTGCGGAGCAGCAAGAGAGATACGACTATGCCACCACACAGCCCCCTCCAGAAGGTGAACCCAAGAAGATGGTCAAACCACCCGTTTCACCCAAGCCTGTCCTACCCCAGAAAGTCTCGGGACCACCCACACCGACCTCCAAAAAGGTCCCAATTCCAGGCCCGAGCAGTCCAGGTAAGGGTGTCTTGCTGGGCCAAAAGTATGTAAAATGTAGGGATGGGCAGCTTCAGAGGACCTGGGAAAGATTATATGGCCCAACACTTTTCTTTGCCCTTCCAGAAGTGTGGTCCAACAGCCATGGATCACATGCTGGGCACTTGGAGATCACTGGGAAGTCCGTGGACTGGGCAATGGGACTGGCTTACCTAACAGTTTTGAACTTGGGAGATTCTCCCTTAGCCAAGTTTCTTGGGGGATGCAATCTCAGCCAACCTCAGGATCTGCCAAGGGCGTCATAGCTCATTCTGTGCAGGTTTTGACAGCTGATGGGGGAGACTTTGGGTAGGGCACAAGGGGTTAAAGGATATGAATAAGCCCTCTGCATCTTGTACAGAAAAGAGAGGAAACATACATGCATGTGCCATTGAAAGGCTTCAGGCCCCTATGTTAGAGGTGTTTCAATGCAACAGTGGCAGATCTACTTGCTCCCCCCAAAAAGGGAGTAAAAGAGTTACAGTGCTCTCCTCTCTTACAGAAGTAAAGCGTGTTCATGGGACTCCGCCACCCGTCTCTCCTAAACCGACACCACCCCCGACTGCCCCTAAACCCAAGGTCCATGCAGTCCTCCAGTCTGCGAGCGCCAGCTCCACGCCTGCCCCGTCACCTGCCAAGCAACTAGTCTCCACCATCAAGCCTTCGAGCACGCCGCCCTCGCTCTGCTCCAGCCCGGCAAAACCCTTGTCCCCCGGCCGGGCTCCCTCTCAGACGGTGCCGGTCAAGCCCCCTCGCTCCTCCATGGCAGGGCCTTCGGTGGAGAGCACCAGCACAGAGAGCGTCCATCAGAAGCTGGAGGAGACCAGTGCCTCCCTTGCTGCTGCTCTGCAAGCAGTGGAGGAGAAGATCAAGCAGGAGGACGGGCAAACAGCAGAGTAAGGCACATGGCTGGTATTAAGGGGCATTGGGTGGGAGTCAGCAAATGGCAGAGGGCTGGTTGGGTTTCATGCATAGATGTAGCAACCACCTTAGACTTGCAGTAATGCTTCTTATGGATGAGATCCTATGTTGGGAAAGGTGGATCTTGTAGCTACATCTTCCTCTATTAGACTGCCCTGCGTTTGCGCAAATGTCTTTCCCCATCTTACCTATTTTAAATTGATTTTAATTTGGATTTATAGTGTTGTTATTTTAGTTTTAAAGTAAGGGATAAGGGGATGTGTAATTTTACTTACGTATGTGTTATGTATTTATTTATATATTCTATTGTAAGCCCCCCTGATCTGGAAAGGCAGGATATAAATAAAATCTATTATTATTATTATTATTAGTCCCCCCTCCAAAAAGACAACAACCTCACTCTGCAAGAATCACAGCCTCCCCATCACAAGCATCTCTGTGCTGTGAGAGAGCAGAGGGATGAATGGAGATGCATCCAGTATGTGTTTCTTGCACCAAGATGTACTTCAGCTTAAACGCAGGTTATGGGAGCTATAGGAAAAGCATTGGTAGCAAAAGAGAGAGGTGTGGAGGACTGGTGGGAGGCCAAAGGCCAGTGACGATGTCTTTCTCTTTGCTCCTCAGCTCCGCCGCGGAGTCCAAGAGCACAGTCAGCATCCTGGACGACATCGGCAGCATGTTCGACGACCTGGCTGACCAGTTGGACGCCATGTTGGAATGAGAGCTGGCCGACAATCCCAGCCAACCTCAGGATCTGCCAAGGGCACAAGGGCACAATCATCTCCATGGAAGATCTTCCCTTTCTCCCTTCCCTTCCCATCTTTTGAGGTTTGCACAATGAAGATAAGTATTACCTCAGGATTGTGCTGAAACAAACGAGATGCTTGGGAAAGGTTTTCCTTGCAACCAGTTTTGCGGAAGCAGAGAACAATAACAACGACAACAGAAGAGAGGATCTCTTGTATTTTCTTTTTCCCCGGCCCCTTACCTAAACACCTGTTGACCTTGGGGAATACTGCAATTTTCCTTCCTGAAAACGAAGTTAAAAAGGCTAACAACGCGCCTCTTTATGGGCAGGAGCTTCCATATCTACGAGACGAATGCGAGCGTCCAGGCTCCTCTCAAGTCAAACTCGCTCCTCCTCCTCCTCCTCCATTTGATTTGGAAAGTATTTTCTCTATTCCTCCTCGCTCTTTCCAAATGAGTCCCCTTTCTCCTTTTACCCCACAGGTATTAACAGTCCAAAAATATGTTATCGAAACGTGTGGCACAAAAATAAGTATTAGTCTTTCTCTGGTTCTTCCTGTTTTTCCGTTGGGGTTGAGATTTCGTCTTGGTGAACAACTCTTGCCTTCTGTGTTGGTCCTGTTCCTTGACTGAGCAATGCTGTCCTCTCCGGCGCGGCCGCTGCCTGTTCCGGTGCCCGTCTGACCCTCGCCGGGAAACGCCTGAAGAGCGAGGCACGACGGGGCTGGGGACGCCCGAGGGAAGCTGCGGAGTCCCCCCCTCCGGAGGCTTTCGGCTAGCTGCATGCTTTGTTTCTTTGTCCCAAAGGTGTTTGTCTGCTCCTGGTGATGATGAAGCTGTGACTGTGAGACGTTTTTGTTCTGTTGATGAATTTCCATTTGAGATATAAGCTCCTTTCCTCCCTCCTTGGTTCGTTTTGCCTGGGAAAGCAACGTCCCCGGTGGGAAGGTGTAGGCGCCTTGGTACATTTGCATGATCGATAACAGTGTTGAGAAGGGAAAAGGGGAAACAAAAAAGAAATTAGAAAACATCCTGGCCAAAATCCCACTGTAAATATCCCCAGGTGGCCTTCCGTAGCTGCCAAAGCAGAATATTTATTCCCGATTCCTTTCTCTTTGCCCCCGTCCCCCTTAAATATATATATATATATATGTATATCTATATCTCTCTAGGCAAAGGGCAGTTCTGAGCATGAGGGGCTTACGTTGCACTTTCTCTTTGCTTCAAAGCACTTGCTTCCAAAGAGTTTTGTCCCTGATCAAGCAATTCCTTAGCGATGGTTCCTGGGAGGATGAGGAATGAGGACACAGAGTTCAGTGTAAGCAGGGCACAGCCGTGGCAGTACAGGCAATGACAAATCGATTTTGTGGGAAATGATGATTGTGAAGCAGCAGGCGCAATGGTGGTCCTGGATTCTAGCAGGGGTTTAGCAGAAGGGGAACTCCCCTCCCTTGATATCCCAAAAGCAAAGTCCAGTTCTGCCCCTGTGCCAAAAGTGAGTCAGTTGCAGCCATATGCTGGGATGAGGTTTGCATCTTGGGCTCTTGACATCCGTCTCAGTTTGCACTTCTTACCCTACTAGATCTTGGGATTCTTGTCCTGCTGTTCGACTTGGGGTGCTCTTGCTAGTCATCTGTTTAAGAAAATATATAGGAAAAGGGTGATGAACCTTGGGGAAACCTGGCAGTTGTAGTTTGTGTTGTGCATGCCCCAGAAAAGGGTGGTGTTCCATCAGATTTCTGTGAGCCCAAGGAATGCAAAGTGAGCCAAAGATTGTACCTATCTATTTAGTGGCACATGGATTTTGCAGTATCCTCAATCCACAAGAGGGTTTGCTTTTTGGAGAGAAGAAAGTGTCATAGCAGACTCCACAGTATGGGAGATTGTGAATTGTTCTGCATAGCTCTCTTGCAAGACTGGGGTGCTCCTTTGCAGCAAAGGTTTAAAAGGAGGAGGTTTGAAATGGACGGTTGGGTTCCTAAGAGCAGCATTGCGTTCCTCTTCGCAGAGGCAGCCTGCAGAATGTAATGGTGGCCCAGTGGACTGCCCTTGTCCTGCGCTCTACCAAATAATCCCTCCTTTCCCTCTCTTTGGTTGCAGTGGCAATGTCCAAACACTGCAAGTAGTTTTGGAGGGAGAGGAAGCACCTGAATGTCAAAGCACCAAACAGATCCACTTGTTCTGTTAGCTGTTACGTCTCGCGTCTATGAGGTTTTCTGAGCTTCCTTGGCTGCCTTTTCCTGGGCTTGTACCATTCTGAAATGAGCACAATCGGGGGTTCCCCAAAAAGTGGAATACCCATTCCTTCATCTTCCAACCGAATCCTCTCTGTTTTTCTTAAACATCATCTACTCCTGTTCCTTCTTTCCTTCCTGGCGATGTGCACATGTCCCCTACAAGAACAACACTATATATTGACCTTGATGGAGATAACACATTTTACCATTAAAAGTGGTAGCTTCACCAGAAGCAAAGGCCATACCAGGTGGTGCTTCAGCACTAATATTGACTTGCTTTCATGCACATATCCTTAAAAAAACAACCAGGTGTGTCCTCAGTTCTTGCCAGTAGGCAAGCATAAAGCTGAGTTGCACTGGATTTGAAGCTGGTCATAGGCATTCCTACGATAGGTTCATTGTGATTTTCAGTCCTTAAAAGGAGGGTTTCAGGGAGTGGCACCCCAATGTTTTTTGACAGGTACACTTCTGATTAATAAGTAGTGTAGACTGGTCTTCGGTGTCTTCAACCTGTTGCATTTTATCCAAACCCTTTGTTAGGATAGCCTCACGCCTCCAAAACAACTTCAGTCGTGTCTCAAAAGGCCTTTCATAAATCATATCATCATGGTATTTGTTGGAATAATTTTAAAATAATAATTTTCTGCATCGTCTTGACTATGGGAGACTGAGCCAGAGACCCAGTCTTTCATCCCAGGCATTGCCACTGATAGCATCGCCTCTTGTTTTACGTGTTGCTCTGCTATTTTATGTTCATCCTCATGTGTACTTATGGGATTTCAGACATTTTCAGTAATGGGAAATCCAGGGGTGGAAGGAAATATCTCTTCCCTCCCGCTCTTCCTTCCATTGCTTCTTGTTGCTGCTAACAGAGCGAAATGATAATCTCTTCTAAATAGCACTTCCTTGTATCCCGTCTTTCCCTGAATCACGGCGTTAGCAACAGGAGTCCATCTGAGAGTAAGGAAAAATTGCTGCTGTTTCCTCAAATCTTGGTTGCTAAGTCCTCGACTTCTTCCTACCAAAGGCTATTCCAAGGAACTCCTTGAGTCGGTGAAGATTCCTTCGGCAATTATACTCTTCTTACCAAGAAAAGAAAGCCATCTTGGCATAATGGTTTAAGTATAGGACTAGGACCCTGGAGATTTGGGTTCGATTTCCCACTCGGCCACGAAAACCCACTGAGTGTGACTTAGGGCGAGTCACATCCTCTCAGCCCCAGAAAATCCTGCGATAGGTCCACCTTAAGTCAGAAATGACTTGAAGGTACACAACAATAACACAGCTGATAACAATCCCATCCTTGTGTTTGAAAACATGAGCTTCCACTATCACTCCGTCGTCATCCTCTCTTTAAATACTGTTGCAGTCCCAAACGGTCCTCTTTGTTCTCCTTTTTCCCATAAAAAAGAAGATTTGGGACATTTAAAAATTACAGAAAAATTAAACTAAGAGAGAGCAAGAGTCGGTGCCCAGTTTGGCTTTGGATATGATTTCATGGATTCCAACCCATCAGTTCAGACCAACATCTCAGGAGAACTTTGGGTCGCCCTTCGGACCATCAAACCCTTTTAAACCCTTCTCAATGTTGCGGACAGTGTTAATTAAATGCACCGAATATATTAGTGACCAGGCTGGGAAAAAAAGGTATTGTTGGGGTTTTGTTGTTGTCCATGTGGATGATGGTCTCCTCTTGAAACAGCCATGTTTATTATGAATGTTCTTAATGTGTGAAAGCAAAATCAAACTTTTTTTCTTTCGGCAGGTGATTAAAGGGACGGAAGAGAAAAAAGAAAAGAATAAGCTATATAAAGGAGTATTAATTTATTGACAGAAGTTATTTAAGATGGAATTCCCCCTATTCCCCCAGAGATAATTAACAAAAAATACATAAATAAAAGGAAAGGACTTTAATATAAGAAAAGATTTTAAAATATTATCTTCAATTGTATATTAAAAACAGTTTTAAGAAAGAACTGGAGTTTAGCTTGACTATTAGACTTATAATAAGCTGTGTGTCTTTGTGGTTGAGATCATTTGAAAAGAGTAGCACAATGTTTTTAAAAAAAGGTACCGTTTCTTCTTCTTCTTTTCCAAGTGTACAGAAAACATGACGTTTTTGTTATATTATTATAATTTTTTTCCGTTTGTCGTTTTTCTTTTTACGGTTTTCATGGGGGAAAAAATCAAAGGACGTGCCTTGTTTTATGAATTTATTTTGTCGAGTCTCATCTCTGACAAAGTGTGTGTTCCTTTTGGTGCGTTTTATTTTTTACGTCGAGGTGTGCGTATGCGTGCGTGTGCCCAAATGTGTGCGCGTGTGTAAGTCTGCATTTAAAAGCATGTGTGTGGAAGTATTTCTGTGTATGCGCAGCTGTATATTTCATGTACAAAAATGGGAGTCAGTCCAGTTTTTAAAGCCTGGGCTGCAAACTCGCCTGGTTCCCTGGCGCCACCGCCGCGGTTTTCCGGACCCAGGCGCACACTCTTCTCTCGATAGGTCCGTCTTTGCTGATCTCCAAAACGTGTCTGGCACAACTTTGAGATTTCTTAATTATTAAAAATAAATAAATAAATACAGAGACAACATAAAGATACCTGTTGTAAAGAGAAACAAAATGTATCTTTAAGAGGGAAAAGAAAAATATTCCAAGATTCTAATGCTGGATATATACATATTATATATATATTATATATATTTTTATTATTAAGTTATGGAAACTGTATTGTATTCCCATCCAATCAGAGCTATGCATCTTGCCGCCAGTCTCCTTTTCTTGCTTCGTGCGTCCCACCTGTATTATTATTAATTATTATTATTATTATTATTATTATTATTATTTGATGGCTTCTGTGGTACTGTAAAGAATTTTGCTCTTATTTAAAAAACAAAGAAGTGTCTGGCTGTAAATATTTAAAGGCGGGGGGAGGAAGAAGAGGGGAAAGCAGCCCCCGGTTGGTGCTACTTCATACATACAACATTAACTCTAAAATAGAGCTTTTATCATTGAGGTTAGAAATAGAAAAATCCCACCTCAAGGGCAGTTCCAGGACATACTAAGGCCTGTCTAGGCTGTCATTTCCAGTACAGGGAGGCAGTGCGGTTGTTGCGTTTACACCCAGTTGGTGCTTACTAATAAAATTCAAACCGAAGGGGCCTGCTGACGTCTTTTGCTTTGGTAAGTGGACATCTTAGCTGTTTTGCTGGAAACGGTGATGGAGCACTGGCCAAACTTGGGTGTTCAGACGGAGTCTTCTTTGCATTGTGTGGTCACTGTCTGGGGAGCTGCACCTTGCCCATTTTCACAGATGTTTGCAAGAGTGTTTGGGGGATGGAAAAGAAAGCTGAGCAGTTCTGCTTTTGTTTACTTGAGGAGTTACTCTTCCGCTTGGTTGCGGTGTCCCCTACCTACATGGCCTTTATATTTCATCTCTTCACTGGTACAACTGAGGGAAGGTTGGAGAGACATTAGCCTTCTTCCTCTTTCCCAAAAAGCCACAGGTGGTGGTCCTCCTGCTGTCATTTCAGTTGGCACCGATCTCCATGGTTGGCACCAACTTGGAAAGCCAACAGGTGGTCATTTCAGTTAGCCCGTGGTTGGCACCAACTTGGAAAGCCAACAGTGTCATTTCAGTTAGCACCGATCTCCATGGGGCACCAACTTGGAAAGCCAACAGGTGGTCATTCAGTTAGCACCGATCCATGGTTGGCACCAACTTGGAAAGCCAACGGTGGTCATTCAGTTAGCACCGATCTCCATGTTTGCACCAACTTGGGAAAGCCACAGGTGGTCATTTCAGTTAGCACCGATCCAGGAAGGGAAGAAGAGATCCCATGGTGGCACCAACTTGAAAGCCAACAGGTGGTCATTTCAGTTAGCACCGATCCCATGGTTGGCACCAACTGGAAACCAACAGGTGGTCATTTCAGTTAGCACCGATCTCCGTGGTTGGCACCAACTTGGAAGCCAACAGGTGGTCATTTCAGTTAGCACCGATCTCCGTGGTTGGCACCAACTTGGAAGCCAACAGATGGTCATTTCAGTTAGCACCAATCCTCCATGGTTGGCACCAACGTGAAAGCCAACAATGGTCAGTGCAGTTAGCACCAATCTCCATGGTTGGCACCAACTTGGACACCCAGCTATAGCACATTTAATTTCTGAAGTGGGGAGACCTTTTTGTGAACCAGAACCCACTTTCTGGTCAGATTATTCTGGACAGAACTACAGTATATACTCATGTATAAGTCTAGAAATTTTAGACAAAAAATTGACCCCAAAAATCTGGGTTGACTTATCCACAGGTTAATGTAAGTACTGCACTTTAACTCTTGTTTTTTAAAAAAGGAATCATCCCCTGGTGAAAGGCAAGAGCATAATCTTTCCTGGAAGCACTGAATGCCCTCTCATCTTTCCAACATTTAGTATGAGCACAGTTATACCTGCTGGAATTTAAAAAAGTTTTTTGGCATTGCTTTGATTAGATTCATGTCCCTAAGTTTTACCCTTGATTTATCCTTGGGTCATATCAAAATGCGTAATTTTGGCCCCAAAACATGCACTCGACTTCTACGTGAGGCCGACTTATAGTCGAGTATATATGTATACACAAAGTCTTAAAGGAAAGAGGTGTTCTCCGTTCATCAGTATCCAAAGCATAGCGCTATACGCACGATGTTCCATTTTGGTTCTTGTCCTATACCAACCCATTTCTTAGTAGAAGCAGACCTGTGTGTGTATCCAGCCTTTCCTTGAGTAGTTCATGCTGTAATCCTGTTAGTCAACCCCTTAGAAAGCAAATTTTGGGCAAACTGACCCTGGGAGCTGTAAGTGGGCTGTACTTTGGCCACCCATGGTCTAGTGCCATGGTGCCCAAACTGTGCACTTTAAAGGATTTTAGACTTCAGCTCTCAGAAGCCTCAGCCATGTTGGCCAATAGTCTGGGATTCTGGGAGCTGAAGTCCAAAATCCCTTAAAGTGCACAGTTTGGGGGCCGCTGGTCTAGTGTATAAGTTTAATGGGTGTCTCCACAAATTTAAGGTGGGAAGGGATGTAAGGCAGGCCAATTAATGAGGGGCATTCCCCCTTTGGTGCAACTCTCTGCAGGTCTATCAATAAGTCATGCTTGCCTAAAACAATGGTCCATTTTTATTGTCAAGGAAGAAACAATCCAAATCTATATCACAATCTTAAAAACAGTAGAAAATGTCAGTAAAAACACAACGGTGGACTGTCCCTGTCTTTACCATGGAGGCTGTCATGACATGACATGATGGCTGTGTTTTGGGTGGATGGCCTTGTGGTACCTGAAGTGAAAAGGGAAAGGGCGTTCGTGACGTAAAAATCGTACCTGGTTACACGGGAAGAAAAACCATTCTTTTCTTTTTATCGTTGGTGGTGGACACAAACAAAAAAGAGCTTAGCAGATAAATTAAACACCAGGACCAAGAATGGGTCCCCTCTGGCATACTTGGCTCTGGCATTGCTGTTTGCGAGGTGCGCAGTGGGAGTGTGTGCTGACCAGCTCGGTCCCATCTTATGCCAAAGCTGCTGCCTGAGACCCATGCGCTTCATCAGCTGATGCAGAGCTAAAGCATTCAGCGTCCTATGCTGCGGCAATGAAGGCGTCCAGACAGAACTCCCCTCGCACAGTGTTCTGGGAAAGAAACCACATCAATCAACTTTCTCGCCAGTCCAAACTGTCCTGCGGGGTGCGGGGTGTGCACTTGGTCTGCTGCAGGAACTGGTGGCATTGCTGAGGTATGTGGGCCGTGAAGCTCCATCTCACAGCTGGCGGGTCGTGGCAGCGCTTCGGGGAGAAGGGAAGTGGTACAAGGAGTGTGTGGCGCTGGAGTGGTATTTGGTAGTCCGGCGTTCCCAGAGTGAGTGGCGGCACCCACTAACACGTCCAAACCTGCAATAGGAAGAAGAGTCGGTAGAGGCCAAAGAGAAGCATCACCTGCCACAGGCCCATGCCTCCTTCTCAGGCAGCTTTGCTTCAGTAAACAGAGAGAGCCAGAGATCGGATTACAAGGGTAAGTGGGAAGGAATATGGGCAATGCTTTGCCAACATGTCTACCAGGGCCTGTTAAGGGCTCATTCCCACTGGCAGAATAACACGGGTTGCGATTCGGATCCGCTCCGTGACTGTAACCGATTTCAAAAGATCCCTCATTCTCACTAAAAAAGGGGATCTCTTTTTATGCCACTTGAATTGGTTTTCTTTTTTGGTCCCCATTTGTGCTTCTTCAAACCAGGGATGGGGGAAGCTGGCAAAAGAGCAGAAGTTGGCGCAGGGAGAGAGCCAAGGCCAGGGACAGCGATCGGGCACCGGGGAAGCCAAGCGGGGAAGGAAGACACAGAACTGTTGATGGATTGATTCAACTACACATTCTTTCAGTTCACCTATTCTATCAACTGTATATCAATCACATATTCTATCAATTGTGTATTCTACCAACCACATATTCACATATTTAATCAATCACATATTCTGTCAATCACATATTCACATAATCTATCAGTCACATATTCTATGAACCGCATATTCACGTATTCTACCAATCACATTTACATATTCTATCAACCGCATATTCTATCAATCACATATTTACATATACAGTGGACCGTTGTTATACGCTGGAGTTTGATTCCAAGTTCCTCCTGGATAACAAAATCTATGGATGCTCAAGTCCCATTAAATATAATGACATAGCAAAATGGTGTGCCTTATAAAAATGGAAAATCAAGGTTTGATATTTGAAATTTATACTTTTTTTGATCATTTTCAAACCGTGGATGTTTGAGTCTGTGTATAAGAGCCAACTGTACTATCAACCAAATATTCACGTATTCTATCAATTGCATATTCTATCAATCAAATATTCATATATTCTATCAACTGTATATTCACATATTCCATCAATCACATATTCCATCAATTTAATTAAAAAAAAAACACAAGTACAGAGGCAGTGCTGCAAGGGGGGGAAATGACAGCTCTGTCAAAATGTCATCCCCCTGCCATTTGTCCCTCCTTGCCTTGCAAGTACAGTCAGCCCTTCTTAGAAACGGATTTTTTATACACAGATTCAAGCATCCACAGTTTGAAAATGTTCAAAAAAAGTATAAATTTCAAATATCAAATGTTGATTTTCCAATTTTTGTAAGGCACACCATGTTGCAATGTCATTACATTTAATGGGACTTGAGCATCCATGGATTTTGTTATCCACGGGGGATCTTGTAACCAAAGCTCAGCATATAACAAGGGTCCACTGTAGTTACAAAATCAAGCAATCACATATTCTATCAATCACATAGTCTATCAATTTAATTTTTTAAAAAATCAGAAGTAGACAGGCAGCATTGCAAGGGGGGAAATGGTGGATCTGTCAAAACGTCATCCCTCTGCCATTTGTCCCTCCCCTCAGAAAGAATCAATTCTGATCTGGCGTTCCCACTGTTAGGAATCGCGTCAGAACCGATTCTTCTCAAAAGAACCTCAAAATAACTGTTAGCAAAAAACCCCAGGCTTTTTGCGTTTGCTCCGTTTTATTTCCCTTAGAAAGATCCAATGAAGATCAGAATGGATTTCCAGTGGGAATTAGGAGCATATATCCCGAATCAGGATTTGGAGCGTATCATAGTGGGAACGACCCCTACAAAAGCCCCCTAAGCAGAGCTACATTATTTGTGACCTGTTGAGCTGAGTGCAACATCCCCAACCCCACAGTACTATTAAAATGCCCAGACTTCAAGCACTCTACATCATTAATTCTTCCTCTCCCTGTCTGCCAAGTGACACAGCACCATTAAGCAAAACATTAACCACCTATGCAAAAAGACATCAGAAAATAGTATTTCCTATGCTGGAAAAATCTGTACTTGGGCACTTAATGTCTGCAAAATTCTCACATGTGTATAGAAAACAGCATTTTCTGTGCATGAAGCAGTTTTTTTCTGCACAGAAATTAATAGGCCTGGAAGACAAAGAGCCCTCCTCCAACCACCATCTTGAGGGGGAGAGAAGCCTTGCAATTTTATTGTACACCGCTATGATCATTGCGGAATAGCGGTCTATAAATAAAATTATTATTATTAGAAATATCATTTTCTGTGCACAAAAGACTGTTCCTCCATGGTAAATGTCATTTTCTGTGCCAAACAACTACATGAGAAATTTGCACAGAAGAAAAGCCACAAATTGCAAATAGCCTTTGTAAACTGCAGTTTTCAAAGATGTTCTCACAGCAGGAAGAAAATTGCTAAAATTGTGCATTACTTCTTTTGTGAAGGCACTTAGGCTGCATTCGCATTGCAGAGCTGATGCAAGTTGATACCACTTTAAGTGCCGTGGCTCAATGCGATGAAATTCTGGGAACTGTAATTTTGTGAGACATTAAGCCTTCTCTATCGGAAAGTTCTGGTGCCACAACTAACTACAGCTTCCAGAATTCCATAGCACTGAGCCAAGGCAGTTAAAACGGTGTCGACCTGGATTATTTCTGCTGTGCAATGTGGCCTTAGTGAACAAATACATCCCTCTTTCCCTTCCATGATCCAAACACCCCATGGTTTACCTTAACAGTGCTGTCGACGGCACCGGAGAACAAGCGACCTCTGGAGACGGCCAATGCAGTGACGCTGCCCTGGTGGCGCAACAGAGTCTGTGTGCAGATCATGTTATCCATGCTCCATACCTAGAGGTGGGATACAAGCCAGGATGAAGGAGGAGAGATTAGACAGGACCCAGGGCCAGTGGGAACAGACTATGCACCTCCCAGATGCCAAATTTAATAAGTTAGGGCAGTCTTGGGGAGCAAACCAATTTTTGCTCAAAGAACAAGCCCAACAGTCCTGCTGCCATTCAAATATACTGCACACGGAGACACAGGCAGACAAGGTTGCTTGTGAAAGCATCTTTGGCTAGCTAAGGCAGGCAACTTAACAGATATCTGAGCTTAACTGAAAGGTTAAGGGGCTCCAAACTTAGCCATACAGCTGAGGAAAAGAGCAGCTGTTCAGCCACTGAAATCTATGCTGCCCAGCCTGACACACTGTTTTGACCCATACCAATATTACCCGATCCCAAAACAGGAATTAAAATATTCATCAAAATGTCCACTAATGCCACCTCCCTTCCTTTTCCAAGGCCATCCTTATAATAGCCAACCTAGTAGCCAGTGCCACCACGCATACCCGCAAGGACCGGTCATATGAAGCACTGAAGACTTTGGTTTGGTCAGGCGTGGAGATGACGGCCAGGGCATATACGGTGCCCACGTGTCCTGTCAGTGTGCGCACCTGCTCTTTTGACTCGATGTCCCATACCTGTGGACAGAAAGATGCAAAGAGCAAGAATGAGAAGGTAGAATTGCAAATCACTCACATTTTATGGAGCTGGCTCCTTGGCAACTTCCCTTCTATATCTTTTCAGAGCTTAACTGTAGTCTTTGTTCACCCATTCATCTCTAAACCTTTCCTCTTGTTTTTGAGGTATTACTTTAAAGTGAAAATTAAATAGTTAAGATTAGAGAGAAATATAGATTGCATCATCATCATCATCATCTTTATTTATATCCTGCTCTTTGGACCAACTGATGTTTTTGAACACTCTTCAAAAGCAGCCCCACACAGAGTGCTTTTGTAATCCAAACAGGATGTAACTAGGACGTATATTACCATATCTTTCTTGCAGAGAAATAAAGGGAGCGAAATGGAAATGCTTCTGAGTGGCAAAGCAGAATGAAACAAACTGGTGGGAGAGAGGACAAATGGAAAAGAACTTTAAAATCCTCTCAACAATGCTGACATAGAGAATAACCCACAAGCTAGCAAACAGCTGAGAATTTTCTTCCAAGCCCTCCTGAACACAGCAAGCTTACAATCATACGATCCTAGATTTGGAAGAGTCTCCAAGGACTAGTCCAACCCCATTCTGCCTTGCAGGAATACACAATGCAAGACTGCACAACAGATGGCCATCAAGCTTCTTAAAGAAGGAGACTCCATCACACTCTAAGGCAGCAGCACATTCAATTTCTTTACTTTTATCCACTGGATTGTGTTACTAACAATCGCCTCTGCCCTTCCACTGTTCTAATGGGAAAAGCAGAACCCACAGCAACCTTCACATCTGTGACCCATCCTTACGTGAATGAGATTCTCGTAGGTGCCACAGACAATGTGGTGGTTGGTGACTGCAATGGAGTAGACGCTACCGCCTGACGTCTGGAGGACATGCACACACTCCAGGTTCCGGATGTCCCAGATCTAGAGGGATTTATTTTTGGGGGGAAAGGGAGGCAAGAGGAAAGATGGTCATTCCTAGACTCAAAACAAATATTCACAAGTTATTGAGTTATTCATCAACTATTGGATGCATGGCATGGAGCAGTCATTAACTGCTGAGAAGTGCACCTACCTTGATTGTTTGGTAGGAGCCGCTGTACAGGTGATTCTGGGATGCCACAAGGGCGCGGACCCAGTGATTAAGGCCTGTCAGCTCCTTTTTCAGCTTCAACTCAGTGCCCACAATGTCCCAGACCTGAGGGCCAGAAAAATAAACATTTTAGTAAAGTTAAGTACACCACCAAGGACAATCTTCTCTTTAGAAACAAGAGCCACTCTTCTGCTTCACCATTCCTCCCCCTATCAAATGGTGGGACAGCCTCTCACAAGCACACAGGAATTGGTTCCAGTCATTTCATAGGCGCAAGCCAAACTACACAGAAAGGAAAGCCAATCCTGCATGTTGGGCTGGGAAAAGTCAGATTGAGAGCCTCACTTGGTCTGGAAACTCACTGGGTGACTCTGCGACAGTTGCCACCACTCAGTGTAATCTACCACACAGGATTGTGCAAAGATTAAATTAAAAGAACCATATATTTTGCCCCAAAGGTACTGAAGAAGAAGAGCAGTAGATAAATGTAGTAAATAATAAAACAGAGAATGAGTATTAATTGCTATGAACTAGCACAAATCTCACCATGCGATTTCAATAAGAGATTCATCCATGGGTCATGGCAGAAATCCTAATTTTTGTCCCAAAACCTGCCCTCAACCTATACATGAAGATAACTTAGAATCGACTATATACAGTAATCTATTGGCTCTTTAACATAAACTAATGTATGTTAGCAAGATCTTTCAAGGATTTTAATCCATGTCTTCAGATGCACAGATGGGAGTGCAGAATACAAATCATAGATTGTCTGTATTAATTTACACAATCCCTTTAATGTTTATTATGGCAACCTCAGAGATGCAAGGGTTCAGTCCTCCCCTCCTCAACTCTTACCTTGATGGCTTTTAAGGAGCCACTGAACAGCATGTTGTGCGAGGAGACCAGTGTGCACACAGGGTTGTCATGTGCCCGGATGGTGTTCACCTTCTGCAAGGTTTGAATATCCCAGACCTGCAAAGAGTAAAATGATAAAATGTAAAGGGAGGAGGGCATGTAAAATGGTTGTTAATTGTGAGACTTTCCACAGACTCCCACTACCCCACTCTGGATTAATGACTACTTACAATGATGGTGCAGTCAGCAGAGCCACTGTACAACTTGTTCCTGGGCAAAGAGAAAGGGAAGACGACCTTCAGTTGGGGACGGGGTAGTGGTTTTAAGACACCAATTCAGGAAAAAGGAAGCACGGCAGGCTTGACCTGGATGCTGGTGGTATGCAAGGGTCACCTCAAGGCAGGGAACTTTGTTGTAACTTGAAAGCCAAGTCACAGCAATGCTCTGAGATGGTGCCTGGCATAGGCATGTGTGCATAGGGTTTTGCCACAAGAAAGAAAAAAACAAAACAAAGCACTGTAATATTGGGAGTAGAATTTAGCTTTTAGGGCAGCTTTCTGTTTTAAAAAAATAATTAGCCCTCTCCCCTATTAAAAAAATATGTGAAACAAAATACAGTGGGCTCTTGGTATCCGCTGGGGTTTGGTTCCAGAACCCCCATGGATACCAAAATCCATGGAGGCTCAAGTCCCATTAAAAATAATGGCATAGTAAAATGGTGTCCCTTTCATAAAAGGGCAAAATCAAGGTTTACCTATGGGAATTCGTATATTTTTAAAAGCATTTTCAAACCCTGGATGCTTGAATCCATAAATAAAAAAATCCATGGATAAGGAGGGCTGGCTTGTATAACAGGCAAATTTGTTCTCTCTGTTTGCCACCTGCATAATCCAGGTTTTCCCAGCACATCGTTTTAGCCCGATTTAAAAAGATACTAATTTATTTGAAAGTGACATCATAGATGCTATCCAAAAAGGAGATTAACAACTCATGCTACGAAAAGAAGCCCCATGAAAGCTGTGCCACTCTTTGTGAGCAGTAACTGCCTGGCCCTCTTTCAATTCTACTAAGAGGTGAAGTGGGAAATGGGGGGTGAGGGGGGACTGAATGTTCTGACTCACCCTTGGATGCAGAGGGCCAGGACAATGCCATCGTGGCCTTCCAAGGTCTTTTGGCACTTGTACGTGGTGCAGGTATCCCACACCTAACAGGAAACAGAAGCGCTATGTGAGGGCCCTGAAGAGCTTCTGGGAAGCCAGGCAGGAAGTAGGGTGACAGGCCAGAGCTGGGAATGCAGGAAGCAGCTTGCCTGTCATCTGTGCACCTGCTTTCCCATCTTTCAGGCCGAGACAAACTCATCCAGGAAAGGAAATGAATGGGCAGATTTTCCCAGGCAGCAAGGAACAAAGATATGCAACCACAGGCAGTTCTCATCAAGGCAGATGGCAGGGAACTAGCTTTCAGGGGGAAAAGCAGCACCCATTTAAGTGGCAGAGGAGACAACTACACTACCTTTCTTATTATTGCCTTTCCCCCCAGTCTGGCACTCAAGGCAGCTGACAAGAGTTGAAAGAAACTTTGCTAGAAAATATACCAAATATACCAAATAAAACCAGACAGGACAGCACAAGTTTTGCGATGCCCAGTCCCCATAAGCAGTCAGTCTTAAAAGACCATCTTAACCTGTTTTCAGAAAGATGGCAAGGGGGATACTAGTCTAGTATCTATGAGAAGGAAGTTCCAGAGCCTGGAAAAAGCCATCCAAGAGGCCTTCTTCCATGTTTCCACTAGAGGTAATTGTGGGGATGGTGGGAGAGAAGGAAGGCCCTCAGGCTGATAGGTGAGAACGTCTTTCAGCTATCCTGGACCTGGGCTGCATAGGATCTTTAAAGGTCATAACCTGCATTTGGAATTGTGCTCAGAAATAAACCAGCAGCCAGTTGAGCTGTTGCAACAAAGGAGCTGTGTGCTCCCTGCAGCTAGCCCTGGTTAATTGGGCTCTTTGAACAAAGAGTGATCCATCCTGCTCACCCACACCCAGACCCTGTCCTCAGAAAGTGTCTTCCTGCCCAACAACTTCTTTACCTTCCACTGAATCCTCTTCCCATTTGGGCCAAAGTATCCTCTGATGGCTAAAGGGGGGCCACTGGGAGTCAAATGAGACTCAGTTTTAAGCTTTCAGGCTGCAGCTGAGAATGGTTCGAAGCAGGCCCTTACCTTAATTGTTTTGTCCGAAGAGCCACTGAAGAGCAAGTCCCCAATGGAGTAAACACAAAGACACCAGACTGGGCCCTGGTGCCCCACAAAGGTGCCTTTGCACTTGAAGATTTGCTGGGGATCATATGCTGCCAAGGAGAAGAAGAGAAGGTGTGCCAGTGTGAGAGCAGCACCATGCCAAGGAGCTGGGTCAGTGCTCTTCTAGGAAACAGTGAATTACAGATCCCCAAAGCAGCGTGAAGCTAGCTTCATCAATATTACTTCCTCTGAACAAACAAAATGCATATCCCCTCCAAAACTGCAGATTGGGTTGAGGATGCTGTTCAGTTATTCATTAACCTGAGGATGGTATTGCTGGATTGGATCAAGGATTAATCCAGTCCACTTCCCTTTTCTGGCTGTGACTGGCTATATCTTAGTGGGAGACCTACAAGCACGGTGTGAAGGCAACCGTCCTGCCCCACTGTCTGTTCCACAGCAACATGCCGTCACTGAACAAGGACACTCCATTTAGTGCCAGGAATTGGTCAAATTCCATACCCATCTCACTTGGGGCAATGAATTCCTCTGGGAAATGCTTATGGTTCAGCAGCAGACCTGCAAAAGCTCCCCAATTCAACCTCTGCCATCTTCAAGTAGGACCTGGAGGAACTTTCTCTGAAAGCTCAGGGAGTGGCTCTCTGTGACAGTAGACCAGTGACAGGTCCCAGCACTGTGGGACTCTGACTCTCCATTAGCCTCAACCAGCATCCTTTGATGCTCTGTATTATCAACCTATAGAAAGAAACACCTGGATACTCACAGCCCAAGATCCCCATGTTAAGCCGAGCGTTGATATGGGACAACTCATCCTAAAGAGACAAATTAAAGCATGTTAGAGGCAGAACAGCCACCATCTTGGCTATGAGGTAGACACAATGTGGGAGGTGGGAAAGATGGCTTAATGTTGCAGATTTCCAATATTAATTCTCTAAGGCAGTGCTTAAGCTAGTTGATGTGGGGGACAAGCATTAAGCGCCCACAACATGCCAGGGACTGGTACCATATTTGTACTACAAGTGTCCCTTTCTTTCTTGGAAGTTGTTCAGGGACTGGTAGAAGCTGGTCCACAGACTACAAGTTTTAGGAGCATTGCTCTCCAGTTGCTATAATGAGTTTTGTGCATCAAAAAGTGCTTAAATTGCCATTTTGAGTCTGCAGCCTTCTCACACTGGTTACTCTTTTCCCACTGGAGTATTAATCTCAACCCAGATTAACATCACCCCAGGCAGCAGGGAAGAGTCTCCATCACTCTATGTCAGGGGTGGGCAACTGGGGCATTTCAGTTCCTTGTGGAGTAGGCCACCCCAAGGGGCACAAGAAACTGAGCCAAGATCCTGGCATGTATGGGGCTGGGAGGAATTTCTTCCCTACTGCAACACGGGCCTACCACACAGATGGGGTTTGCGGAGGAAATGACTCCAAAAGTGGCACCACTCACGTTGAGCATGGAGGCATCTCTCCGGAACTCCATCAGGTCTTCACTCAGTTTGCTCTGGTTTTCATCCAGTACATCTGAACAGAGACAATTGGGAGAAGAGGGCTCTTAGTTTCTGAATGCAAAATTCAAGCAGGTCAAGTTCCTCCTGGTGCAAGCAACAGTCTCAACCAATTTCAAGTCTCCAGCATCTTAAATACCATACTGAGCTGCAAGGTGGTGTAATGGTTCACTGGCTGCATCTGCACTGCAGAACTAATGCAATTTGACAGTGTTTTAACTGGCATGGCTCCATGCTACGGAATCCTGGGGTTTGTAGTTTGCTCTCTGACAGAGAAGGCTAAATTTCTCAGAAAACTACACACCGCAGAATCCCATAGTATTGGTGTCAAACTGCATTATTTCCACAGCCCATCAGCAATTACACCACTTTGCAGCTCGGTATAGTGTTTAAGATGCTGCAGACTTAAATACTCTCTTTGGTCCGTTACAGACGGGCTCTTGAAGCGGCCCCATCACGTGCTAAGGGTTGGCCGGGGACCTAGCGTCCACACCGGCCTCACCCCTAGCACGTGATGGGGGCGTAATAATGGCGGCGCCCTATACACACAGATGCTGCCGTTATTAAATGCCGGACACATAGCGTCCGCACGTCGCATGGCGCTTATGACGTCGCGAGTGCACCACTGGCGCCTCGCGGTGTCATAACCGTGCCGCGGGAAGAAGCACCATTTTGGGGCTTCTTTTTTGCTCCGCACGGGAGCCGCGCAGTTTGGCTGCTGTGGCTCCCTCGCGGAGCAACCAGCAGCGTCAGCAGACCGCCGCTTTTAGGCGGTCTGTAACACGCCTTTCTCTCCTTCTTCCTGCTGTTACATGGAAAAGATAGCTAGCTTACTCCTCTGGAGACTCACCAAACTTCAACTCTAGATTCTTCTCCAGCTGGTCAATCTTTTCTGAAAGCTTGCCTAGCATCGACCGCAGGAAGGCAATTTCCTGGTCCTTCTGGGCCATGGCCACCTGCATCTCATGGAAGCGGTCATCTGTTTGCTGGAGGAACTCTTTGAGGCCCTCAAATTTGCACATTTCCAGGTGAGTCTCATAAGTGTCCTGGTTTCCTATGAATGTACACCTGAAGAATGGGAAAGTAGTCATCAGATGGAGGACTGCTTCAGGAATTCATATTTTGGGCTGGGCTGAGAGACAAATGTGAAAGGAAAGCTTCAGGAATGTTTTGTTTGATGGAGTGAAAGAGGTAAAGCAGTGTCTCGCCTTCTCTCTGGATTGACTTACCCTCCTCTGTCTCTCAGTAGTGGGTGCAATACATTGTAGGGGAATACACAAATGGGGCCTTCTCTTCCATTTTTGTTTTCTTTGATTGCTTTGTTACATTTTATGAAGATGAAGGAAACATGTCTCAGGATGTAAAAGAAGCATGTTTTGCCCCAAACCCTAATAACAGGCCTAAGAACATCTTTGTAGAATCTTGAGATATGTCTCCTTTTTCCTTCAGGAATTCCAATGAATGTTTTCCAGTTTTTGCTTTCTTTGTTACGTTAGCAACTCAAAATTACAAAAGCTGTCATTTGGAGGGACTTGGCTCCTTTAGGGGAGGGTGGAATCTGTAAACTAGATGCAAGGGGTCTGCAGCCCTCCAGATGTTGGGAAACCAACTCCTAACAGCTCAGCCACCGTGGCCAATGGTCAAGGATACTGAGAGCTGTAGTCCCAACTGGAGGTCCACAAATATCAATTTGTCTTTAAAATCAGTGGGAGGAGGAAACAGTTGGGCAGAAGCTCAGTGATATGTGATAGGGAAAGGCTGGGGAACTAATCTTCAGTGTAAGAATAGGGATGTTCTGAGTCAAGTTGCAGATTTTATCTGGACCATTGCGGAAGGGGTGGATTGTGCTCACCCGTATTTGGAATGGGGGCACTTGATGTGTTCGCACTCCTTCAAGTGGGCTTCCAGGTTCATCTTGAGAAGCGGTGGGCAGCTGGGATTGTTGGGGCAACGCACCGGCCTGTAGTCGCAGCTGCCCTCATGGTCCCTGGACAAGGAGGATGGAGAACCGTCGGAGAAGTCAAAGAAATGTCATTTCCCCCACCCCAGACTAATCTGAATTTACTGTTTATTTAATTCATAATTCAGCATTCTCTCAATATAAGTCAAAAGCAAAATGCAGCTATAATAAAGCATAATACACTTTTTAAAATAAAAAAGTGGTGACCCTGTAATGGGTTTTTCTTGGCCAGATTCATTCTAAGGAGATTTGTTGTGACCCTTGGGTTTTAAAAAGAAATACGTTTTTGACCACTGTGGATATGTGGCTTTTTTGTTCTGAAGTTGCAAAGAACAATAGTAGTAGTAGTAGTAGTAGTAATTATTACTGCATCGAGGTGGCTTGCAACATTAAAACAGCATTAAAATACAAAATAATAATAATTAATATCATAAAGCCCTATAATCCAAAGGCCCACCCACCCTCAAATTTAAAATGATAATTCAAGACAAATACTAATAAACAAAATCAAGCAGATGGGCAGTTGATGGAACAGTTAAGTAAGAAGCGGTTGCCTACATCCTATGGAAGGCACACGCATCAGCCACAAAGATGAGGGAATAAAGAAGCAAGCACAGGCTCCCTCTCTTGGGAAAACGTTTAACCCTACTTACTTCCTGGCACTCAGTTTAATGGTGAAGGGGCACCCGTGGGGGTCCACCTCGAAGGTCGAAGGCTTGCCACTAGCAGTGGGCCGGCAGCCGTACTTGCAGTGGATGAAGAGCTCCCCAATTTGCTCTGCCACGGCGATGTTGTTGACCACCACAGTCAGTTTGGCATTGTCCACTGGGCACTTCTCTGCAAGAAGAAACACACTTCATCATGTTGCTTACAGCAGAAGGCAAAGCAAACATAAGAGGAAATTTAAAACTATATCATGGCGCATGGGTGCATGTGACTGATGGCTGCTCATTCTGTATAGTGCAATGCTGTAATAGGGAGCTTTTGGGTCAGCAGGGGAAAACCCCTGCCCATCAACTTAACCCTGCAGGGTACCACCCACCCACCCACCATTTAAGAAAGGGCATTTTTACCAAAACAGCAGCTGAATTAATTCTGTTTCCAAATTTTGTATTAGATTATTTAAAAAGAAAACAGGAAAATGGCAGAAAACAAGAAATAGCTGTACATATTAAAGCCAGATGAAAATGATACTGAAAAGGTTCTCAAGTACCTACCAGAGGTTAAGGCACATCTCCTGCAAAATGTGTGCTGTGAAGAAAACAGAGTTTTCTATTTAATTGTTTGTTAACTTCCAAAATATAGATTTTTATTGGACTATGTTTTAAATTTTTTCTAAGACAGTTTGAGTCCCTCGCTGGGAGAGAGCAGGTTATATATTCAACCAACCAACCAACCTCTATGTTTTCACCTTTCAAAATGAAATAGGTAACCTCGTCTGAACAATATTGGCTTTTTAGGCTCATAGTGTCCTCCGTTTGGGATTTTATTTTGATCATAACAAACGGGATGTTTGAGGCTTCCGTTAAAGCAGAAAAGAGTTGATGATTGGCCCCATGGAAAGACAACAGGAACTACACATCACAACATTGCCATGCTTGTGCGGAGTCAGGCCAGATGGCCCCCCAGACCCTTTCAGAAAGTAGTAGTTGACTTCTATTTATTTCTGTTCCAATGCTCTTAGTAGATCTGCCAGTGTGCAATTAACAATGGCACAGACTCAACATGATAAGCTCAGTCATCTCCTCTGCTTGGCACATTCACCAGTTATTTTGGCTGCTGCCTGAACTTATTATTTATTTATTTATGAACTTATTCAGAATGCATTTGAAAGTGGAGGAGGCTGGGCTGAGGCGTAATAAAATGGGCCCACATTTAAGGCACTTTTGAGCGCCTGACACCCACACCAAAGAAAACACAAGTAACAATTTCAGGATACGGCAAAACAGTGAGGTGGGAGGAGGAGGTCACCCACTGGGTTTTTAGTCAGCATTCAGTCTGCTTGTTTTGCAAGGCATGAATGCAGGCTGAGATTATCAGCTCTCACTTCCCTTTCCTGGTCTGTTCAGCTGTAAAATGCTTTCGCCAGAGATGCCAAAACAGAGCCTGGAAATCCAGCCAGCCTGCTTCCTACAGCAATTCCCACCTCCCTTGCAGGATGACTAAACAGCAAGGGATGGCTGAAATAGCCCTGCCAAGACAGGGATATCGAAAGGGTCTTTTTCCCTGCTGTTGGAGAAGAGACCCACCTCCTCGTTTTCCAACAGCTCTTTGCAACGACTTATTCCTTTCTCAGGAACCAGTGCTCTGTAGTGGCTTGAGTGTTGACCTAGTACTGTACTCTGGGAGACCAGGGTTCAAATCCCCACTTGTCCATAGAAACGCACTGGGTGACTTTGGGTAACTCACACTCCCCAACCTCCCCTGAACAAATCTTGCCAGAAAAATCCCACAATAGGGCCATCTTTGGATTACTGTGAGTCAGAAATGATTCCAAGACACAATAACAACAACAAATCCCTCCCCACTAAACATAATGAAGTCTCCCTCGGCTAAATCAGGGTGATGGTTCACCTAGCCCAAGACACTCTCCTACAGCTGGCACTGGCCTTCTAGGATCCGAGGCACAGAAAGGCCTTTTCCAGTGCTGGGACCAGAAGATCCTTCTTAAATGGAGACGGTACTTAAATTGAGGTAATGAATATCTCCTGGGCCAATGGGAGAGAGCAGGGAGGGGGCTAGGTGAGACTGTTATTAACCCCCTTGCAAAACTCCTGTGGATTCTGCACAGGACAGGCTGCTGGGGGATTCCTCACTCTTTCACAACAAAGATGTATTGTAGCTGAACTTGATCAACCCTCAGAGAAGACAATTCAACACCAGGCAGTAACTGGGCAATCTCAAAATAAAGAGCTTCTTCTCCCTCTCGCACACAACTAATCCCCCACCCCAGAATGGTTAAAAATTCCCCCTAAATATTAGGAGGAACTTCTGGTCTGCAAGGGCTACTCAACAATAGAACAAACTGCCTTGGTGGGTGGTAGGCTTTCCCTCTTTGGAGGTCTTGAAACAGAGGATGGATAACCATCTCTCAAGTGTGCTTTAGTTGTGTATTTCTGTATGGCAGAATGGGGGAGGAGTAGGTGACCCCTGAGGTCCCTTCCAAGTCTATGATTCTAAGGCATTCCTTACCCCACAGGTTGTGATCACTGGATCTTTAAACACACTGCAACACAACTGGCAGCAGAGTTTCACCGACGGCTGCTCAGCAAACACCAGCGGCTCCTGCAGATTGGGAGAGGGGAAAGTAACAAACCAGAAAGTCAAGGCAAAATAGAAATCTGAAAGCTGCTCACATGTAAAGATGCCACAAGGCAGATGGTGAGGTCTGGGATCACAAGAGCCAAGGCAGCAAGTAATAAGCAGAAAACAGAGTCCAACATGAGGCAAGGCTTCACAATCCATCTGCAAACAGTAGAAAGGCTTATATTTGCTGATCTAAATGAGCCTTTTGCTGCCTGCAACTGAAGCCAACAAGAGGCTGACTTCCAAGAATATGAGACAAGAGATTACAAAGGCTTGTGTACCAGTATTCTTGCTAATTAGCAGTTTTACATCCCTGACTTGTTGCAAGCTATCTGTATCTCCTCAGAGATAAGGCAGCAAACAAACATGACACAGACAAACAAGTAAATAAACAGGTAAATTCATAAACGTCATATCCTGGATTTGACTGGCATGAGCAGGCTCCCACACAAGGATGTGTGAGGGGAAGTCATTCTGACAAGATGACTTCCTTTCTGAGCACTATACTGGCACAAACTAGATTTTGTGGGAATCCCTTCTTACAAGAAGGTGATGGCAAACAAAGTCTGTTTCATTTTTGCTGCTGGTTTGATTAATGCCTGCAAGCTGCAGTAGTTTCTTCATGGAGGGCAGGTTGTAAAATAGTTTAAATGACAGAGTCCCCTTTTTACTTTCTGGCCATTCATAAAGACCCCAACACCTTTTTGATCTCTCTCATAGAAGATTCCCCACCCCATACCCCCCAAATACCTACTGGCTCCTCCTCTTCCTCATGGAGAGAGAAAGTTGAACGCAGGGACATATTGGACTCTGAATGCAATGAGCGGACGGAGATGGCCGAGTCGGAAAGACGTGGAGTGTTGATTGGGGGCTGCAGAGAGAAAGAGAAATGGGGGGTATTTTCATCTGTATATTGCAAAACATAATGCAGGGCTCTCCTTATATCTGTGAGGTTCACCAGCTGGTCCTGGGCCCAAATCCTGCTTCTAAAATTGCATAAAAGTTCTCCCAGCTACATAGGATGCTTCTGCTCAGTGTTAGGACTGCAGAAGGGATAAAGAGCTTTTCCCTCGCCCCAATAGTAGGCTTTCTTCACAAAACACATGCAAGGGCTGTATAACCTTGACACCGATCCCATATGAACTTGACTGTGCCAATAAAAGCTGAACACTGTAATTTGATTTAAATTATAGGAACTAGTCTAGGTGATGTCTGGCTAATTCATTCTGCAATTTTAAATACGTTCTAAGAATATTTTGATTCTGTAAGTCACAGGCAAGTGAGACCCAGCACTCCCAAACACTTACTTTTCTGTATGCTGCAAATCTGTAGTTCCCCCTCCCCATAACTATTTTGCATTCTCATTTTTCACCAGGAATCCCTGCACATTTTCAAGAAACAAAGAAGACCTCACTTTCCCCCATCTCTTTCCCCCTCCCACACCAAACTGGAACCCCAAAAAGATTGAGTTCAGTAGTTTTTCTGCACTTCCACCGAATTCTGCACAGAGTTCTTATTCCTTGCACTGAACGGAAACTGAGCTCCCTCTTCAGTTGGCGGCTCTTTAATTGCGGAGGGAGAAGGCAAGTCAGCAGAACTCCACACAGTACTCCAAAAGACTCTGCACAACAATTTTCACAGCAGCAGCTTCTTCAAAGCAAGGGGAAAAAATGCAACTATGCAAAATTCAGAGAAGTCTATGACCTGAGTGAATGGGGTGGGCTGAGGGAGAGACACAGCCATCGTATCTGTTCGTCAAAGTTGCTACAGCTGTTTTTAAGGGCAGTGGTGGTCCTGAAAATGCCCTCCATTTTTCTTTTATGCAATTTAAGCCTTTGCACTATTCCTGCACTTTACAAGGCTGCTAAAACTACGGGCTAAAGCTAGAAAAACTGCTGACCAAGTGAGACTATTGCAACACCCTTCCTAACATATAATCACCTCCATTTCGACAAGCCTAACTTTTCTACATTTAAGCTCACCTTCCCAACATGGAACCTTTGGCTACTCTGTCCAGAAGCGCCACTTCCCTGCTATGATCCCTTACCGAAAGCTTAGCATGCTTCTCTCACCGACGCTACTGTTTCTGAGAGGACTTGCTGTACGGCTGCCTTCCTCGCCTCTGCCAAATCTCTTTGCGTAGATGGATGGTGACTTCCTCCTATTCAATTCACTCTCAGTTCTGCTTTGTGGCTTCCTGTTTGGGGCTAGGGGGGGAACTAGCTGGGCCTTGTGCCCACCAATCACCACACCAGCCCAGCCGTCATGCTTTCTGAGACTGGCTGAAAAAAGGATGCTGCCCAGGGAATCACACACACACGCTCATAGCCCCCAGTGTTTAATGCAACACAACTCAAGCAATGATGGAGACAATATTTTGAGGGAAGGGTTGAGAGGATGTTGCTTTGGGGTGTAAAAATATTGCACTGTTGAGATTAATCTGGACTCTACAGAGAATAAATGGAGCAAAATAACCCTAATGAAATAGCCAAAGAGAAAAATCCTCACGAAATAAAGGATGAATAACACTTCTCTGGCCCTTTCAATAACAGAGGATCAAGCTGAGGGCCAACAGTAGCCTACTTTCAAACACTACCAAAGTTTGTTACCCTTAGCCAAGTTTTATTCCCAAGGAGGATTGCAAAAGGAATCAACTAAAACCTAACAATAAAATTTTAAACACAGAAGCATTACAGAAGAATAGTATAAAATCATTCAAAAGCATAAAAAGTTAATATATACTATCCCCCCATAATAAGCCTCTCAGTGAGTAATTATACATTAAAAGTCTGTTTGAAAAGAAAAGCCTTTGCCTGGTGGTGAAAAGAAAGCTGGGAGGAGACCAGCCTAGTCTCCTGTGGAAGGGAGTTCCATAGGTGAGAGCAGCCAGAGAAGGCTTTCTTTTATGTCCTCAACAAGGAAGCCTGTAATGGTGGCAGGACAGAGAGAAAGCCCTTGCCCACAGATCCTAAGACTCAAGCACAGTGCTTCCCTAACATGGTCATCCAGGTACTTTGAACTTCCAACTCCCAGAAGCTCCAGCTAGCTTGGTCAGTCTAGAATTCTGGAAGCTGAAGACCAAAGTTTGGAAACCACTGCTCTAGCAGGTTCATACAGGGAAATAGGGTCTTTCAGATAATCTAGACCAGTGGTCCCCAAACTGTGCTCTTTTAAGGGATTCTGGACTTCAGCTCCCAGAATCCCAGGCTATTAGCCAACATGGCTGAGGTTTCTGGGAGTTGAAGTCCAAAATCTCTTAAAGGGCACAGTTTGGGGAACACTGGTCTAGACCTAAGCCATATTATTATTATTAACCTTTATTTATATAGCGCTGTAAATTTACACAGTGCTGTACATACAATCTTTTAGTTAGACAGTTCCCTGCCCTCAGGCTTACAATCTAAGAAGACACAACACAAAAGGAGAAGGGAGTGGTGGTGGGGAATGGGATCAGGCCCAGCAGATCTTCTCCACCTCCGAGGCCTGGACCAAGGCAGATGGACTGGAGGAAGGGCTTGGCTTCTTAACGAATGCTTAAAAGGAGGCTTCCTGGGTCAGAGAGGGGCTCGCCTCTGGGAATGCTTCTCTAAACAATATAGTCTTTAACCCAGTTTTGAAACTGGGTAGAGAAGTGATGAGGTGTGCATGTGGGGGAAGAAGGTTCCAGGAGTAAGGGGCAGCAAGCGAGAAGGGACGAATTCGGGAGGGGGCAGTGGTAGTCCTACACTGTGACAGGAGACCTTGACTACCAGAGCGGAGGGTGCGAGTAGGAATGTAAGGAGAAAGAAGGTCAGATAAGTAAGGAGGGGCCAATCCATGGAAGGCTTTGAAAGTCAATAACAAAAGCTTGTCCCGGATGCGGAAGGGGAAGGGGAGCCAATGAAGGGAGGATAAAAGAGGAGAAACATGGTCAAAGCGGCGAGCAGATGTGACAATACGGGCAGAAGAATACTGGACAGAGATTAAAGGATGGAGGTGTGAAAGAGGAAGCCCTTTCTCTTTTGTATAGGGCTTTATAGGTCATGACCAGCACTTTGATTTGTGCCTAGAAACAAACCAGTACCTGCTGAAACTTTTTAAACAAGGGGTTATATGTTCCCTGTGACTGGTCCCCATCAGCATTCTGTCCACTTCATTTTAGACCTGCTGAAGTTTCCAAACAATTTCCAAAAGCATCAGCCCCATGTATAGTTCGCTACAGTAGCCCAAACAGGACGTACTCAAGGCATGTGTCACCACAGCCCAATCTGGCTTCTCGCAGAACTGGCACATTTTCTGCAACTGTGAGCTCCTCCCTTCAAGGCACATACCATGCTATCATCTTCATCGCGTGGGGAATAGGTGAGGGTGCTGGAGGAAGAAGGCGTCCGGCGATGCTTTTGGAACGTACTGCTCCCATCCGCTAGAATGAGGAGAAGGACAAAACCTTCAGATATTCTGCAACCAATTAGGCTCCCCTCCCTATAACCTAGAATCTTAGAAGCTTCCCCTTTCCCAGTTGAGGAGCTGTGAAACACACATCTAACCAGCCACAAAAAAGGTGGGGGCGGGAAATAGATACTACTTCCTAATCCCCTCCACAGCCTTTTAATTAAATAACATTTTAACTAAACAAACAAAATGCCAGGGATGTTGTTATATGATCACCATTATACAAGTCTTGCTCTTTATCCCTAAACTAGTTCTCTTTGTTTGCATCTACATAGAAGCATTAATGCAGTTTCAACACTGCTTTTAACTGCCATGGCTCAATGCTATAGGATCCTGGGATTTGTAGTTTTGGGATATTTAGCCTTCTCTGTCAGAGAGCTCTGGTGCCACAGCAAAGTACAAATCCCAGGATCCCTTCCAGACTATGTGATGATAGGATCTAGAGGTTGATCAGCACTAACCTTTGGTGATGGTGGTCACGGCAGCATAAGTTGGCCCAAAGGTTGTCTCCATTCTTGTCTGAAACAAAGAGCAAACATTACATTATACAGTGGAGCCTCAATATCCACAGGCTTGCCATCCGCTGATTTAAGCATCCGTGGATGGCAAACCCTGTTGTCCCCAATGTGAAAATCTATATAGTTCGAGACAAAATGTGAATGGGATTGCTTTGTGCAGAAAATAGCATTTTTATTATTTTAATAAATTTATTATTATTAAATATATATTATTTCCTGTGCAGAAAATGCTGCAAGTGGGGATTTATTCTGTGCAAAATGGGGACATAGTTGGTTTGTATGGAGAACAGGGTTTTCTGTGCAGGAAACAACATTTTCTGCACAGGAAGTGCTGCATAGGACATGCATTTTCTACATATACAAAATGCTGTTCTGGGCAAAAAATGTTCACTGCCAGTCTAAGGAGGCAAGGGCTCCCATCTCCATCCCCATCTCTTACCCCGTTATTGTTTTCTGAGGAAGGGCTGGTCGTCGTACCGCTGGGGAAACGATTGTAGCGGGTGTTCTTGTTGGCGCTCATAATCTAGTCCTGCACTTGAAGGTCACAAAAGCCACCTCTGTAACAGTCAGAAAGGTTTTTGTCACACAAAATTTATGTCCATCAAAAACAGGTCTTAACAGGGCAGGGCTGGTTTGTGTAGCTGCTCAGAGGCAGTCTATTCCACTGTCCAACCATTCTTACAATAAAGAAGCTCTTCCTAATGTTTATGTGGAATCTCTTTTCTTCTTGAGGACTTTCCATATCCCAGGATATAATTTAGACTAGGAACTAGAGAACAAAGGGATAAGGGCTGCTGGACTGGTCTAGCGAGAGCCCACACAGACCAACAGACTATCCTTGAGAGCGGTCAGGCCGATGAGCAAAACCTGCCTCAGTAATCCACACTTGCCAAGTGGGTGGCAGCTCATACTCCCAAAGTTACTCAATGGTCAAAAAGCCTGTCCTCCATCCTAAGCACGTATTGTTGAAGATCTCCACTCTGAATTAGCAAACAGAAACAGTCAACCCCATTACTTGAAACTTCACTGACCACATGCCGCAAACTCCATCTGAAGCCACTCATCACAAAACCACAACATGCGCAATGTGGGAAGACATCATACTAAATGCTACATTTATCTGTGGCCCACAGAAATGACAACAACAAAACCATTAAAGGAATGCACCTGTCCAACAGCGAGAAGTTGTCTCAGACTTGTGCAATGATGTATGTTTTTGGCATGTGTACTCCTTCACCCCATCTGCATGAAAGGTATGCCCCAAATGTGATTTAACATTGTGAAGTCAAAGGCTTTCATGGCCGGCATCCATAGTTTTTTGTAGTTTTTTTGGGGCTATTTGGCCATGTACTAAAAACCCACAAAAAAAACTATGTGATTTAACATTTCATGTCAAAAATCATCTGAATGTTCTAGTGAACAATGATTTATACTCCAGATGTACTATCTAGTCACTAGGGACAAACAAAAATGCCTCCTCGTAATCATAATATTGTCACTTGCTATTTGATGTTCTTTTGTTGCCTGTTTTATTGAATCATTTCCTGTATTGCTATGTATTTTATATGTATTATCCTATTATTTCTTAGATTATACGCCATAGGCAGGTTTATTCTTTTATATTTATTGTATATATAGCGCTATATAAATAAATAAATAAGATTTTTTTTGTCAAATGGAACAGTTTTGGGGCTTCCTTGTTTTCTGTTTGGGCCACTTGTGTCCCATGAGTGGCTATCAGAGCTACATGTGCAGATGTGAAAGGAAAGAAGGTGGTGTTTTTTCCCTGTGGATTTATAGTTGCTCAGTCCTTTCCCTCCTTTATAAAAATCTGCTCTCCCTTAAATACATTAGTCTCCTCTCATTTCCTTTCCTGAAAGTCTGCTTACTCAGAAAAAAACACACACAATTGCAACACTCTGACATAAAGCAGAGTTACTGGCAATAAAAGGGGAAAACACACACATACAAAGGCTCTCCGCTTCCTGTTGTGCGCTTAGCTAGAGCCAGGAGGCTTGGACCCTGTTATGGAAGGCAGCCTGTGAAGTCTGCATAAAGGCATGGTGCAAAAAGTGAACGGCAGCCGTGACGCACGGGGACTCACTACGTAATGGCAGAGACTAAGAGCTAATGAAGCGTCACTCCTTCTTAATACAGGCTTGTAAACAGACACACACCTGGTTACCTGTTGAGCTGAGAGTCACTTCTGAATGATCTGGCAGGAAAACTTTTGACAGAAGCTACCTTTCTTTCTTTTTTAGGAGTGAAACACAGAGGAAACTCCAGTGGATGTATCCGCAAGGCTGATCTACACTAGATTAACATCCCTTGGAGGTTAATAAGGACGTGAAAGACTTGTACAGAACTCTATAGGAAGCAACAGAAGGGATTAGGAAGGAAGGAAGGAAGGTCACTCTCCTGTGTTTATGGCGGGGTTATGCTATGCTGAGGGAAATAACAGATGGGTATGATATACAGTGAGCAGTCCTGGAAAAATCCCAATACCTAGCCAATTAGAAGGTTTTACTTTTGAGGAAGCGCTTAGGAAGCCAAACGTGGTCATAAAAATGGAAATGGATCCCCAGCATTTTGCTTTTTGACCTCTGCTTGTGGACTTTCTAGGTTCAGCCACAGTTGGAAACACGATACCAGACGACATGAGCCCTTGGCCTGGTCCTGCAGGGCTTTTCTTGGGTTCTTATGGATGCAGCCACCTAAGTATCTTCTGCCCTGTGCAGCCGAAGCAGCTCCACATATCCGGCAGGAATTTAACACGTGCATTTCGTACTAACACATGGACCCTGTGACACATGCCATGCAAGACCTCAAAGACACATACTGGGTGGCTGTGGATCTACTAGGTGCTTAAGGACATGGATCTGTTTCCCACACTTTGCATGTCACATCAGACAATCTATGAAACTGCTAAGCAGGTCCACACTAGATGAACCTGGGCTGACCATAAGTTGAGCCCTGGTTGTCGCTTGGCAAATGGTGCCACACTGCACCCCATCATTAAGGGCCTGCGATCAACCCCTTTTGTCTTCTCCCAGAATCCTTACCACTCAAAGGAAGCAAAAGTAGAGGAGGAAGAGATTGCTAGGCCTTTCACAACTATGGAGTTTATTACACGGGGGACGATTGGAAGTATAAATGGCGATTAGCCTGTGATAATCCCACAACTGCACTAATAGTTTTCACATGTGATTAAAGTGCCATTATCCCATGTATAACCAGGCAAGAAACAGCAGCAAATCATTCATGGGATTTTCCCGTGACTGAATTTTTGCTGTTTATTCCCTGGTTATTCCCGGGATAATGGCTCTTGTGTTGACCTCATTTTAATTGTGTTTTAATATCAATTGTGCAATTTTCATGGATTAATCACTGTTTAAACGACACATCTCCCCCCCCCCCGTGTGATAACCCTCTATGCCTATTTGAGCTTTGTGCTTTAGCAAGATTAAGTGCAATGCAGGTTCCCTAACCTTTGTTTGCTCTAGCTGATGTGAGAATGGGGAAAAAAGTCTTGGTACTTTGGGCTGGAAGAACTGACTGGCTTCAAAGTCTTCAGGAAGAAAAGCTCCCAGAAACTACTCAACTTTCTAGCCTCCCATACGCAGCTCTGGAATAAGACATTAGCCTAGATGTCAGAAACCAGATAGCCAACATTCACCAAGCAAATCTCTTTTAACATCCACACAAAATCCACTCAGTGGGACATCAAAACATAGCAACCCTGGCAGGTTATTTCCAGCAGAACAAGACAACTGATCGAGAGCAGATCATAACACATTTCTTCATTCCAATGGCAGGATCCGGCGGAGAAAGGGAAGCCCTCCTCCTCCTCCTCCTCCCAGATGGAGAGATCCTTAAGCCGGAAATTAAACATCACCCAATGGGGAGGAACGGTCCGATTTTAACCAACACAGGGAAGAGATTCCTCAGGCTTTGCAATTTAAGGCTCTGTGCAACTTGCGGTGGGTTTGCAAAGAACGCTTGCCTCAAGCCAAAAAGTGGTACAAGAAATATCATACAACTGAAATGCCTTACAAGGAGAAAAGAGCAGAAGAAGAAGGTAGAATCCAAAGACGTAGCCATGTCAATACATAGAGAGATCTTGTAGCACCTTTGAGGCTAACGGGATTAAAGTACTTGGCAGCATGAGCTTTCCTAGACTTCAGTCTCCTGCCTCAGATGCTTTTGAGGGAGTGGAAGCCACTGATGTGTGAAGATGTCAGTTCAAATTCAAAATCCTTTGGGTATGGAAATGAAGTAGCAAGTCCAGTTTTAACATAACACAGCTATATCTTTGAATTCATTCTTTCAGCTAGTCTCAAAGGTGCTGCAAGAGCTCTCTACATAATGATTCCCACCGTCTGTTACTCTTGTGTACCTTCAAGTCGACTGAGTAATGCCAACCTTACTTGGCTAGCTTACAGTTGTAAACCACTTAGACACTGCTTAGGCAGCATGAAGCGGTATGTCAATGAAGCTTGTTTGTTTGTTTGTTCTTAGGAGATTTCAGAGGCTGAAAGTGTGCCTTGCTAGAGTCTAGGGTCCAAAACATCTGGACATCTGGAATGGAGGACCCACTCCCTTGGCTTAAATCAACAGCCGACAGGTGCTTGGGCAACAACTCCCAGCAGCCCCTTCCATGGTGAGGAATTCTGGGAGCTAGAGTCCCGCAAGATCTGGAAGTGGAGCAGCCTGGCTCCAAAGTGGCATGGCCTGCAACTCCCATCCTAGCATGGCCCAACAGGGAAGGATGCTGGGAGCTGCAGTCCCACAGCTTCTCTATACAGTACAGGGAGGGTCTTGCCCACATACCCTTGGCAATGGGAGCCTACAACTCCCAGCAGCCCCTTGCCAGCATATTCAATGGCCAAGGATGCTGGGAACGGCAGTAGGGAAGCAGAAATGGCTGGGAATTGCAGTCTGCCCATCGCATCTCCCTATCTCAAAACAACGGGAGCCTACAACTCCCAGCAGCCTCTTGTCAGCATATTCAATGGCCAAGGATGCTGGGAGTTGCAGTCCAACACCATCTGGAAGCAGGGACAGCTGGGCTCAGCCCCTTCTGAGTGAAATAGGAGCCTACAACTCCCATCATCCCCTTGTAAGCACGCCTAGTGGCCATGGATGCTGGGAGTTGCATTCCAACAACGTCTGCAATCTGGAGAAAAGCAACAATGGGAGCCTTGAACTCCCAGTGGCAAAGGATGCTGGGAGCTGGAGTCCAAGAGCACCCAAAAGGGCTGCTTTAAATGAGGGCGACGCCCCGCCCTCTCCCTCTGGCCCCGCCCCTCTTCCCCTGGCCCCGCCCCTCCTTCACCTGTGTGCCGCTGAGGGGAAAACGGAGGAGCGGCGCGCCGAGGAAGAAGCGGAGGAGGCCCTGCTGGCCCGCGCGCAGCTCTCCGGCGCATGGCGGCGACTCGTCCCCGCCCGCCGCTTTCTCTGTCCGAAAAGCCCTGACGCCGCCGCCGCCGCCTCCCTCAGTCCGCAGCCGCCCAGCTGCCGCAGCTGGAAGCGGCTTACGTCATTTCCCCCTCACGCTCACAAATATTCCCTCCGCTTTGGTCGCTGGGACTCGTAGTTCTTTTCTGTTCACGGGCGAAGGTGTTGTTATGAGGCAGCCGCCACTCAAGCCTACAACTCCCATGAGGCCTCGCTCTGAGGGTGGAAGCGCGTCGAGCAGGCCTCTTCACAAGGCCTCTTTTGATTGGTCGTTGCAGTCCGAAACTTTCTAGCCCCCGCCTCTCTATGATGCCCCGTTTTCTCACTCACTCCTCCCACCCCCGCCTGCTAGGAATGGCGCTGGCAGCTCAACCAATCGGAGGCGACGGAGGAGTGTGGAGCGGCAATCACGCCGCCCAATAGAAAGAGAAACTTTCAAAGGATCTGGGAGATCATTGGCTGAAGGTGAGAGGCGGGGCGTCGGCGGATATTGAGCGCCGTGATTGGCCACTGCGTCTGACCAATAGCAATCAACCCGTGTTTATAAAAGAGCATGAAGAGGGCCGTCCTTTCCTTTCGTCCTCGAGGAGCCGCGGAGGTAAGAACTCTCCGGTTCGGGAGAAGACCATTAGGATCTCTAATGAGGCTCCTAATTCCTGGGCCCGCTTTCTCCCCATACAAGAAGCGGTGCTCTATTCCTCTGGCTCTCTTTTGTCATCCATTGTTGCCAGAGCTGGTTTTTAAACTAAAACGAATATCGTTGTCGTGTTTCTATCGGTCGTTTTATGTGTGTATTTTGGGGGGTGACCCGCCTCGATCCGACTGGGAGAGGAGGGCATATCAGTCAACTCTGTGTTATTCACTCCTGACATCCAGCCAGTGATGAGCTCTTTAACCTTCTGACACCTCTTCTGAAAGCCGCGCTTGCGGTTAACTGAGGACTGACATGAGCTGAGGCTTCGATGCTGATCTACGGAAATATTAATTGCAATCAATCAATCAATCAGGAGAATCACCAAACGGACTGTTACTGTTTGTGTTTGTTTCAAAACAGAAAAGGTTTAAATTGGCACAACGTCCTCTTCCCCCCCCCCTTTCTTTCTTTTCAGGGACACAAGGGACAGGCTTCGTTGGAATCCAACCGTCTTCAAAGGTTTTAGGAAGGATGGAGTGGAACTGTTGGCCAGCTGGACCCAGAGGAGGGTCAGCCATGGCTCCTTTTCATCCTGGAGAGAAGTGACCAGAGGGGTGTCCAGTGGGGCTCTGTCCTGGGCCCAGTTGGCTATTCAACATCTTTATCAATGACCTAGATCGGGGTAGGCAACCTTTTTGGGCCGGGGGCGGGGTTGCTGTCCCTCAGGCGACTGGGGGGCCGAAGCCAGGGGTGGAGCTTCCACTCTCCGGGAGCCAGGCCTCCCCATCTTTGCAGGCCCCTGATGGGGCCCCAGGCTCTGTCAGGCCAGCAAAAAAGCCTCTTGGAGGACTCCAGCGACGGCACCGGGCCTCCAGGAGGCTTGATGCGGCCGCCAGGGCACTCGAATAGGGCTCTGACGGCGGCAGTGGGCCTTCCAGAGGCCCGATGTAGGGTTGCCATACTGCCGGACCTCCAAACTGGGGGAAATGTAGGACAAAATTTTCAAATGTAGGACACACAAAATGTGTCCTGCATTTTCTCTCGCGATCGCGGCGGGGAGCGGAGGCCAAGCAACAAGGGAAAGCCTCCCCCGCCTGGGCCCCGGGCCTTGCCGTGATCAGAGGCCAGGATTGGGGCCTCGCCTCCTTCTTGGCCCCTGCAGAGACCAGGAAGGAGGCGAGGAGGCCGGGGCTTCAACTCCTTCTTGGCCCCCGCAGGGACCAGGGAGGCTGCGGGGAGGTTGGCGCGGCTGCGCCCAAGAGGCGCCAACTCCCTGCAGCCTCCTCTGCCCCAGGCCTTGCTGTCCTCTTCCTCCGCGTGGCCATGCGCGGTGGAGGAGGAGGAGGGCAGCGAGGCTCCGAGGGTTGCCTAGCAACCCTGCTGCAGCCGGGCTTTTCCTGGTTTTTGGCGGCACCCGTGCCGGGACCCAACAGATGCCGCAAAAACCGGGAAAAACCCAGTTGCAGCCACCGTCGGAGCCCTGTTGGAGGGCGCCAGCGACGGCATCGGGCCTCCAGGAGGCCGAAGTCTCGTGCAACCTTCTCTGAGGCGACAAAAGTGGTGAAGGGTCTGGAAACCATGAAGCCCTATGAGGAACGACTAAGGGAGCTGGGGATGTTTAGCCTGGAGGAGAGAAGGTTAAGATGTGATATGATAGCCCTGTTTAAATATTTGAAGGGATGTCATATTGAGGAGGGAACAAGCTTGTTTTCTGCTGCTCCAGAGTTACGATACGGAGTAATGAATGCAAACATAGGAAAAGAGATTCCAGTTCAACATTAGGAAGAACATTCTGATGCCAAGAGATGTTTGATAGTGGAACACACTCCTTCCTCGGAGATTATGGTGGAGTCTCTTCCTTAGAGGTCTTTAAACAGAGGCTGGATGGCCATCTGTCAATGGGGATGCTTTGATTGAGATTTCCTGCATGGCAGAATGAGGCTGGACTGGATCAGAGCCCTTGTGGTCTCCTCCAGCTCAATGATTCTTTGATTCACATGAGGAAGTGCTCACTTCATGATCTTTTGGTTATGCAGGGATTGGCCACTGGACCCCAACTGGACATTGTGAGCTGAGATTTAGTCTCTCGTAGTAATGGAGATAATAGTTGTAAAGTCTCCATCTGAGACTACTGTTAACCAAGAGCCAAGTCCTTTTGGGCCACGTAAAAGTCAGCTCTTGATTTGGCACTTAAAGTCTAACATGTTACAACCTTTCAGATTTCCAAGTGCAGTGTGTGGGCGCCCCATCTGAAAGGGAGCACACTAGTGCGCAAAAGTGCTGGATGTGTTAAGTGTTTCCCTACAAGCCCCTGTGCCACTTGAAATTTTTGTGCTTTTTGGCATGTAAGTGAATTTCTACCTCTGTCCTCTTGGCCAAAGGAATTTAACTTGCCTTCAGGTGGCAGAGAACTTGTCATTTCCAGTCATGTTGCCCCAAAAGTGGATCTCTGGCCATGAAGGGTGCAGCTCCTGGAGGTTTCAGTGGGTCTCATTTAGAGGGTCCTCAGCAGCTGTAAACTGCAAGCTGGATCTGACCAAGAAGCTGCATTGTGCAACAGCAGCAAATCTTGGTTTATTTTGGAAGCAGGAAAAAATAAAGGTTAACTTGTTTCCAGTTTGCCTGCATCATTATCTCTATATGTGTTTAAAACAACAGAGTAATGCCATATTAAATATGGCAATGCTAAGAGCCATGGGTTTGAATCCCAGCTCAGCCATGGAAATAAGCCATGCTCTGAGCCTCAGACGAATAGAGAAGCAAACTGCTACAAGAATCAATCTTGAACCAATATAGTGTAGTGGTTTGAATGCTGGATGGGAACCGGGAAGACCAGGGTTGAAGTCCTTACTCTGCTGTGGAAACGCACCAGGTGACCTAGATCCAAAACACACCAGAAATAATCCAGTTTAACTGCCCTGGCTGAATGCTGTGGGATTCTGGGAACTGTAGTTCTGTGAGACATTTAGGTGTCTCTGCCGAAGACCTTTGGTGCTACAGTTCCCAGGATTTCTTGGCACCGAGTTAAAGCAGTCTCAAACTCTTTGCTTTCTAAT